>NC_056742.1:36020849-36040849 GCF_019279795.1 Protopterus annectens | reverse complement strand
ATTGCTTTCTTAAATAAGGGGACTTTAAGGTACAGTAAGCCCACTATCTGTAGTCCAATATCCACTATAATCATAGATATGCTGCTATTGTTTCAATTTTAGTTTGACAATATCAGCTTCATATTGTTCCTTGTCTTCCTTGTCTCCTGTTCTGAGATGTGTGTGGGTCACTGCATTGCTACTTATTAAATTTCTGTTGTAATATTTTGTTAATTTTTCTCTGTCTATATGTGCAACTATTTCCTGCATTGAGAATGAACCATTGTAATTTCGCTCAGCTACACTGCTGTGTAGTTCTGAATGACAAAGTTTTCTTTGACTTTGACTTGACTTTGACTATCCTTGGCTTCACATTGTTTGTCTACCCCAGTTCCTACAACCCCCACCTTATTCTTGCTTTAAACTGCCCTTGAACATCTACTGTATCACCCATGAGACTGAATCCCTATACTTCCACAAACAAGTCTGCTACAGTCACAGAAATACTTTTCTTTCTATTCATCTAATGGCAGCTTCCATCAAATATTTAACATCATTCCCAATACACTTTCATGCTCCCATACTGCTTTGCAGTATTCCCTCCATTAGTGAGACTACTCCCTGATAGTACATCCAAGCAAATCACTAGCAAAACTCTCTGTTACATTCACCCCATCAGTCAGTTACCATTGGAAATGCCAGGACCCACTGGAGTGAGTACCGAAAAACAAACACTGAATTGCAAAAACATGGATTTACTGAGTCCAAGATGGCCATATCACAAAGTATTCCATTTTCTCTGAGGCATGGCTCTCTCAGAGTTGGTATATATAAGTTTGGGAAAATTTAAAGGAGAAGACTGATTTTTGAGATTTGGTCTTCTCCTGTAATTTGGTCTTTTTCAGCTTGTTGGCAGTCTACATTTCAAGAGCCGACATTACAATACGGAGCCCAACAATCTCTTGTCATGTAGTACACTACAAATACATTAATATTTATTATCTCTCATTTCTTCCTGTACATCTTCTCTCAACCTTTTCCACATATCACTAGACTGCTTACACCTCTCTACCCTAATCTCTCTACAGCCATAAATAATAAATCAGTAATTTAACTCTACTACCTTTCCTTATAAAATAAACCACTCTCTAAAGTTCTCTACTTTCTTTCTTTAATTTACTCACTGCCATAATCATTTCCTTCCTAAATATGTGTGTGTGTGTGTGTGTGTGTGTGTGTGTGTGTGTGTGTGTGTGTGTGTGCGTCTGTGTGTGTGTGTGTGTGTGTGTGTGTGTGTGTGTGTGTGTGTGTGTGTGTGTGTGTGTGTGTGTGTGTGTGTGTGTGTGTGTGTTGTGCATAGAGCCATCCATCCATCCTCAACCCCCTTTTCCCATTTAGCAGATGGGGTTGGGGTGTCACTTCAGCAGTGACAATCATCTCGAGGCAAGGTTTACAACAGCAGTGGCTAGCGCTGCTGCAGTAATTCATTTGTACCACTCACTCTCACACACATACTTTCACCTCTGACCAATTTAGGGTGTCCAATCCACCGACTGCATGTGTTTGGCATTTGCTAGGAAACCAGAGCACATGGAGGAAACCAATGTGACTGCAGGGAGGATATGCAGACTCTGCACAGAAGGCACCCAGCTGAGAATCAAACCAGAGAACCTTTTGCTGTGAGGTGACAACACTAACTGCTGCACCACCATGGCGACACACACACACACACACACACACACACACACACACACACACACACACACACACACACATATATATATATATATATATATCTATATATATATATGGGTCTACTTCGAATAACCAAACCGCCACTTCACCGACACCCAGAAGATCGAGACGGAACGACCGAACAGGTAGATGATCGAAAAGGCGGTATTCCGACAGCCGAAAGACCGACAGCGGCAACGTGTGAGCGCGATCCAGTAAGTGTGCAATAGTGACGGATTTAGGATTGGGGAGCGGACAGGTAAGTGTACGATAGTGAGGGATTTTAGGTTAGGGTGTGGGAAAGGTGAGTGTGCGGTAGTGTCGGACTTAGGGTTCTGGTAAGGTAAGTGTGTGATAGTGACGTAGTGTAGTGTAGGGAAGGGTTGAGTGTGTTAGGGTTAGTATGCGGGTTGAGTGAGTGTGCGATAGTGACGGGCTTAATGTTTTAGGGTGGGTTAAGTGAGTTAGGGTTAGGGTGCAGGTAGGGTAAGTGTGCAATAGTGACGGTGTTGAGGTTTAGGGGTTGGTTAAGTGAGTTAGGGTTAGGGCGCAGGTTGGGTAAGTGTGCAGTAGTGTCGGATGTTAGGGTTAGGGTTTAGGTTAAGATTAGTGGATATGTTATTGTGTGCAATGTGTAGTTTATGTTTTTTGTGTCGGTGTAATGGTGTTTGGTTTTTTGAGTTGTTGGTGTTTGTCGGTGTTGTGTGTTTTCGGTTGTTCGGGGTCGGTAAATTGTGTGTCGGTGAATCGGAAGTTTGGTTATACAAAGTAGACCCATATATATATATATATATATATATATATATATATATATATATATATATAGGTTCATAGGTTCATACTAGGCTATCTGCCCTAGGGCATTTATAAGGCTAGCCAGAGTGTGTTTGGCTTTCACCACCCATTTTAAATTAATTTTGCTATGCCCTTTTTCGAGGTTAGTATACTGTGCCTCTGTCTATCAGTGACACAGAAGTGATACCCAGGGTAAACCTACGATCTCCCATTCACTCATCAAGATTCCTCTTGAAGAGAGTCAATGAGGGACTCTGCCTAACCTGGACTGGGATTTTATTCCAGAGTGAAGGGAGCCTCTGGGTTATGAATCTGTCCCTCCAGCATGTCCTATTTATTTCAGTGCTGAGGTTCAAGTCTCTCAAGTGCGTAGCTCGATGGGATTTGGATTTTCTGAGGTGCAGCATGTCCATTAATTCCGGGTTGGACATGGCTTTATACGTCAGGCACAGATCGCCTCTGAGCAGGCGGTATGCCACTGAGTGGAGCTGGAGTTTCTTTAACCGGGCAGCATATGGCATCTATTTGAGCCCTTTGATCCTCTTGGTGAGGTACTTTTGGGGTCTTTCCAGTTGCTGCAGGTAAGTGGTAAGGTACATCCCAAAAGGGGCATTGTACTCAATTATGGGCCTGATGAGGGATGAGTAAAGAGGCACGATGACCTCCCCTGATCTAGATGTGAATACCTTCATGATTAGGTGGGCTATATAAAATGTTTTTCTAACCACTTTGGCCACGTGGTTGTCAAATGAGAGATTGCTATCAACTTGGGTCCCCAGGTCCCTAATTACTTCTTCTGTACTTAATGGATTACCACCTATGTGGTAATTTGTGGGCACTTTATTTTTGCCAAAGGGGATGACTATACACTTTTTGGCATTTAGCTTGAGGCCATGGCTCTGGCACCAGTTGTCTGTTTCTATGAGACCCTTTTGGAGGATGCTTGTGTCAGCTGGAGAGTCGATTATGGCGCCTAGTTTGCAGTCATCTGCAAACTTGGTCAGCCACAGTCCTTCCGTGTTTGCCTGTACCTCTGAGAAATATATACCGAACAAGAGAGGTCCCAGGACTGAGCCTTGTGGGATGCCACTTGTAACTGGTTTGGAGTCTGACATGGCTCCAGCAATTCTAACCATGTGGGTTCTGTCATTGAGCCAGTTTGCAACCCATCTAGTGACATAGGGGTTTATATTTAAGCTGGTGAGCTTATCTATAATGCCCGAGTGGGGTATTGTATCGAAGGCTTTTGCGAGGTCCAGGTAGGCTGTGTGGACCACCTTCCCCTTGTCAATGGCCTTGGTGACTGTTTCAAAGAAATTGACCAGGTTTAAGAGGCAGGATCTGCCCTTAACAAAGCCGAACTGGATAGGATCCAGTGTCTGTAGGTCCACAATATCTTTAATTATGAGGTCCATGATGATCCTTTCCATAGCTTTGCAGACCAAGCTAGTCAGGCTTATGGGGCAATAGTTTCCAGGATCCGTTGAGGCACCACCTTTGTGGAGAGGGACCACTGTTGCTGTACGCCACTCTTTGGGTACATATCCTGTAGTAAGGCTGAGATTGAACAGTAGTTTTATGTTTGGGTTTAGCTCTTCTTGGAGTTCATGTAGGACGCAGCCCAGGACACCATCTGGTCCCATTGATGCTGTGTTTTTTTGCTTTGGAGAGGGCGGCTCTTACCTGAGCATCTGAGATTTCAGGGGGCAGCACTCGGCTGGGATAGATATTTGCCCTTTTGGTGGGGAGGGGGGGGGTTTGCACTGAACCTGTCAGCTAGGATGTTGGCAATGTCTGTGGGTTTGGTGTATTTTTTGTCATTTTGGACTAATTCTGAGCATATCTGGGAATTCACACCCAGGTTCCTGACATAACTAAAGAAAGCCTTGTAATTATCCTTAGTGTCCTGTGCAAATTTTCTCTCGAAGCTGGCCTTAGACAATTTTATGAGTGCCCGTAGTTTTTTGCTAACACTGATCAGAGATGCCTTCCCTTTTTGGGATTTTGCTCTATCATGTAGTAGCTTCCTCCTTCTATTGTACAGTTTGTTTATGGCTGTGGTCCACCAGACATGACGTCTGCCTTTGGAGGATTGGGTCTTGGTTTTATTTGGGATTGCATGATCCATGCATTCCTGAAGGTGTTCATATAATGCTTTTATAAAGGATTCTGCAGTCTGGGCCGTATTTTCCACAGGCCCGGGGGCTTTGAAGGATTCCACCTTGGTTTTGAGGAGTGTGAAATTTGCTTTAGAGAAGTTTTTCACTGTGGTTTTCTGGGCAGGGGGTGGGGTCGGGATGTGAATATCCAGTGAGATTAGTTTATGGTTTGATCTTACCAATGAGGGATACACTTCTGGTCTGGAGCATATAGTCTCCATGTTGGTGATGATCAGGTCCAGTATGTTTTCCCCCTCTTGTGGGAGTGGTAACAAGTTGTTCCATAGCATTTGAGTTTATAAATTCTAGGAACCTTTAGGCTAGGGTGTTGGAGTTAGAGTAATGCTCCCAGTCTATGTTTGGGTAGTTGAAGTCGCCCAATATAATGGTGTTTGGAGAGACCTTCATATTTTCCACTGTTCTCAGGAAGGCCGAGTGGGGTTCCTGGGTTTGGGAGGGTGGTCTGTAGCAGGCTATAAACTGGAAGGCAGTTTTACCCACTGTTAGTTGCACATGGATAGTCTCTGATGCTTCTTGCTGTGCCACCAACCTGGAGGTGTGGGTATCTTTGACAAATATTGATACTCCCCCTCCTTTTGTGGTTCGGTCCAAGTTTTGGGGCTGAAAAGCATGCTATGAGGTATAACCTGGTAGTGCTGGGGTGCTCTTGGGAGCCTTGAACCAGGTTTCTGTTACTGCACAGATATCGATGTTCTCCATGCTAAGGAGAGTTTCGAGTGCATGCATCTTGAGGTTTAGACTTCTGGCATTGAGTAGCATTACTCTTAATTTCTTATCCCTTGTGATACCTATGGAGGTGGGTTTGTCTTTTGAGCCTTGCCTAAAAAAGGTACTATGGGGGTAGCACGAGCCTTTGCCAATATCCGAAAGCCCAGGGGTGACAGGTGCAAGCCGTCCCTAGTGAAGCATAGTGGCTTGTCGAGCATGTCATCCCAGGCTGACAGGCATTGGATCCCCTTTGAATGACACCAATACTTAAGCCAATTGTTGAAATTGATCATCTTGTCTTCATATTGTGGCATCATTCTTGGTGAGGGTAAGATGCTACTCAAGGTCAGGGTCATACCGGCCTGGGCTACATGCTCAGAGAGCTCCTCTATGTCTCTTTTCATGCAGTCCAGGGAGGTACGTCTCAGGTCATTCACATCAGCATGGACAATGACTAAGTCATATTTGTACTTGCCTTGGAGTGACCTGAGTGCGTGTGTTATGTGGCGGATCCTAGTGCCCGACAGGCCGCTCACCATGACCTTCTCCTTGTTCAGCCTGGTGAGCAGGACGTCAGTGTGCCTGATGATAGAGTCACCTATTACAAGTGTATCAGGTGTGTTGTTTAGCCTTAAGGGCTGTGACTGTTTGGCACACTGGCTTTGTGAGCTATGTGTTGCACATATTTTGTTTTGGGGTTGCGGTTACTTGGGTGTCTGCTTTGGAAGTCTCTGCTGCTTAGGAAGATTTTTATTTAGAGCCTCCGAGTATGTTTTTGTGTGTTTATGTGTTTGGTTTGCTGTCATGGCAGGTCTATGTGAGACTGGAATTGTAGTGAGTGTGGTTTCCTTCTCCTCCTGACTGGTTACGTCAGTACTGTGTTGAGAGAGCTCAGCCTCCAGTTTGGCTATATGGTTGCATCTCTCACATGTGTTGGAATTTGTTGGGAGGAGGAGAGGGTTGTCTGTGTACATGAGGCAGTTGTAACATTGCCTCAAGATTCCCAGATTCACCAGCTGGACCGGAGAGGAGACTGACAACTGACCTTTGGACATGCTAGAATAGTATTGGGAATTCCTTTATAATTGAAAAAAAGGGCCTACGGGGAACAAGGTACTCAAGAGGAGTTTGTGAGGGTGTAGTGCTTTTAATTTTTTAGTGCTGACTTAGTGAGCAAGTGCCAGGTAACTTAAATGGAATGTGTTACAGGTAACTTAAATGCAAAAACGACAAACAGTAGCTTTCTTTCAAGTGAAACAAGGAAATAAGTACAGTAAGCAATGCAGATATCACTAGGGATCCACAGAAGCGCTGAAAAGCTGTGTTTTACGTGGACTTAGCATTTCAGGGAAATAAAAAGCAAACAAACAACAAGCATACAAACAAAGCTAGATTCAGCAGGCCTGGATCTAGTCAATGCTACAGCAAACAAGGTGTACTAATTTCAGTAAGAAGCAGTTCAAATATGCAGGCACTATAAGCGTTTAACCAGAAATTCCCAGCTCAGAAGGGCAGAGTCCAGCCTCTCCTCCCACAAGAGTGTAGACCACGAACCCTCTTAATGTAAAATAACTGGCCTGAAGCCCAAGTGCTTAAACCAGAATTAATACACTTTTGGAATAACAGACACTGAGCCCTCAATCAGCAGTTCCCAACTTAGAAGGATGTGAGCTACCTGTTCTGCCACTACAGTGCAGACCACAAACCTTCTTAATGTAAAACAACTGGTCCTGAAGCCCAAGTGCTTAAACTAAAAGGCTTAGAATGAGTTACACCAAGCAGTAATAAATACAATTGAGTACTTTTAAGATGAAGCAAAAGCAAAATAAAGTAGGAAGAAATACAAATACAGTAAAAGCAGATAACATTTTTTTTTTGTTAAGTGGAAAGAGCGAAAGGAAAGAGAGAAAGGAGTAGCAGAAACTAAGCTGATTGGCCTTCTCAAATGTTCTCCCTGTACTGGGTAGAATGAGGTAATGACACTAGACAGGGAGGAGGGTCCCAGATCAAATTTACACTATATATATATATATATATATATATATATATATATATATATATATATATATATATATATATATCTATATCTATATATCTATATCTATACATATATATATATATATATATATATATATATATATATATATATATATATATATACACACACCCACACACCTACCCCCCCCACACACACACACATACACACACATATATATATATATATATATATATATATATATATATATATATATATATATATATCGGAGTTGACATATTTAATTAGCAGGGAGTTTGGGAGTCACATGGGGGCTTGTCCCCTGCAAAAACTTTATAAATAGAAGTTTTTGTCTTTTATTATTTTTTTTTAATGTTCGAATTTCCATAATTTCCATCATATGGTCTCAGACATATGAATTTTGAACTTCCTGGTCTAGAAGTGCAATATCCAAAAAATAATGTTGACACGAACGGCCATGGTTAAATTATTTTATATTACAATCCATATCACTGTGGCAAATAGGCAGCAACACACAAGCAAGTAAAATCCAAGCCGGTTTCTCCACCTGGCATCATCAGTGAAATAATACATCCCCTTGCTAGCACAATTAAATAGATCAGCTTTTAAAGTCATATTACACAAATTACATAAATAGTCACAATAATGTTTTGGTAAATTGCATCTTACATTTAAGGTAATAATGTATAACATATAACACAACTGGCATGGAATTAGATGTCACTTTACAATATACACAATTCCCACCTGCATTACTACCTCTCACAATATGTCTCTTACATTCACTTTTATCAGTACCTAGTCTCTTATACCATGATAAGTATTCACTATATTTTCCCCCGGTTTTAACAATATAAACTATGTTCCCCAAGATATGGTTGAAAATATCACCACCTTTAGGTATATGCCAATGATTATCTATTGTGTTTTTGATCCTAAATGTATTTGTACCAAACAGACAGTTGCCACCCTAAACACATGGTGATGAATATACCCAAGGCCCAATTTCAAAGACTGAGACAAATATGCAGTGATGAATAAGATTACAAGATGGAGACTGAAGAAATGGGTGATAGATTTGTCCAAAGGGGTTACAGTAAAGCCAAAATAAAAAAGGAGAAAGAAGACGCTCTTAGGTTAAAAAGGGAGTTTATACCAAATGTAACTGGTTCAATAAAATCATTGGATGAACAATTCTCTCCTAGGCTGGTTACAACCTTTGGTACAAATACATTTAGGATCAAAAACAAAATAGAATTGTGTATATTGTAAAGTAGCATCTAATTCCAAATCTTTTACTTCAGTATATACTTCTAAGGTGTTCAAAATAAGACATCTTATTACATGCCGCACGGAATGGGGGGGGGGGGTCTATATGGCTATATGCCAGTGCAGGGCATTTTATGTAGGGCAGACTTCTTGACCCTTTAAAAATCACATAGCAGTGCATTTAAGTGGTATTAATTGCCAGAGGACTAGGAGTGCTCTATAGAAACAGAAAATTGAACATACATCTACACATTTTATTTTTGTAGGAATTGATTTGTTTTTTTGGAAAAAATTGAATTAAGTGAATAACATAATATTCTGGATAGGAAGGAAAAAGCTATGGATAGTGAACTTGGGAGCTTTATATAAACCTGATCTTAATGAACAACGTTGACACATACACTAGTGACAATGGGTTGGATAACTCTTTTTACTATTAATATATGGATGTATATGTTTGTTATTATTTGGGTGTTATTTTAGGTAGGGTATTGTTATGAAACACTTAGATTTGGTGTGATAATAATACATCTGTATGTTTTGAGCCATATATTGTGTTATATGTTATACATTATTACCTTAAATGTAAGATGCGAGTTACCAAAAAGTTATTGTGACTATTTATCTAATTTGTGTAATATGACTTTAAAAGCTGGTCTATTTAATTGTGCTAGCAAGCAGATGTATTATTCCACTAATGTCGCCAGGGGATGAAACCAGTTTGGATTTTACTTGCTTGTGTGTTGCTGCCTATTTGCCACAGTGATATGGATTGTAATGTAAAATAATTTAACCACGACCGTTCGTGTCAACATTATTTTTTGGATATTGCACTTCAAGACCAGGAGTTGCATGGATATGTGGTCCTGGACTTCTTTTTGTTTTTTTTTTGTAATTGGTTTGGTCCGAGCACACTATGTGTTAGTGTGCACAGGACATTTTATATATATATAGGGTACCTTCTATATCCAAAAAGTCCAAAATCACGAAGAAGACAATCTGAGATGAGAATCGCGAAAACAGAAAACACTGAATCACTAAAGTTTAACTAGGGCAAGTAAACACTCACCCAAAACAACATGAACACTCACCGTACCATCTAAAAACCATCTAGGTAAGGGGCTACACCCCCACATCCTCCTATGAGGGAGGCTTCACCTCCCACACCCCCCTAACTATATATTCCAACTCCAGGACTGCATTACTGTGGAGAAAGGGCATAATTCCCCATGTTGGGCAAGTGTTTACTAGCCAGGGCAAGTAAACACTTCCCCATGTTGGGCAAGTGTTTACTTGCCCTGGCTAAACTTCAGCAGTTTGCTGTTTCCTGTTTCGTGATTCTCATCTTGAGATTGTCATCTTCGTGATTCTGGGCTTTCAGGATATAGAAGGGGGCACATACATACACAGACACACACACACACACACACACACACACACACACACACACACACACACACACACACACACACACATATATATATATATATATGTATATGATAAACTTTCCCCTATGCTTCCACACCCTCACTACTTTTCCTCATTATTTCTATCAGACCACTCACACCCTAGTTTTTATAGCAATAATTCTTCCATTTCTTCTTATTACATCACCTAATCATGCTTCTTTCCCACTTAATCATAACTGCTTCTCTAGTACTAGTAACAGACCTAATCTCTTGTCATCTATAATACAACAAAAACTCATTACCACCTCAGCATACTTTTTCACAGTCTCACTACACCACCTCCTCTAACTTTCCTATATCTCCAGACATAGTCCCCTCACATACTCCTAAAGGAGAAGTTAAGATACCTGATGAATGTAAATGCCCACCCCCCCATCAAACACTCAGTCCTGACTATCTGTGTGGGAATGTCCACCCGAACCCTGGTTTTCTTCACAATACAGCAGTCCCAACTGTTTTTTTGCATACAGACATACTGTACTCAACCCATTGAGACTCAAACAGTCTACATCAGCATTATAGATAAACTAGCAGACTTTCATGCCTGAATAGCACTTCACTCATCAGATATCATTGTTGCTACTCAAACCTGGCTAAAGCAAAATACAAAAGACAAAGAAATTCTACCTCCAGAATACAAAAGTCTAAGACTAGATAGAATCAGAAAAATGTCAGCTGGTCTCGTTATACTTTACAACTATTTCCTTAACTTAACTTTTTATCCTTCACAACCTCCAAAAATAAATAATGCTGAAATATTTGTGTCACTTCTACAACTAAACACAAATATAGCATAACAGGAATTTACATTTGCTAGGCAACAATACAAATACAGTAGAAGAATTCTTCCCCTAGGCTTCATCAAATACTCTACAGAAACTATCATAATGGGCAACTGAAATAATGACTGGCAGATGACAAGCAATGACACCTCTAATGATGCAATAAATCTATATGAGCTAACTCAGTTCATCACATCGCCAGCTAGACACAATAAGCATTCTGACATAAAACCATGTTGGATTGCATTCTTAGTAACACCTCAAACAAAATTATCTCCTTTGGTGCTCTCCAGGTACCATAAATGACCGCATCCCTACCTTTGTTATAAGAGACCATCATAATATCCATAAATTACAGTGTTATAACCACTCTCATAATCTGTCCTCCTTTCAAAGAGATACCTTCATTTTGAACTTAAAATTAATAAACTGGAACCTACTACTAACTATTTAACTTCATGACATCTTCCTAGTCAAAACAACTTTCCTTAATACTGTAAATATTTATGTTTCTATAAGAACCCAAATAATCCAGAAAATCTAGCACCCTAGCTCTCCAGGCAAACCAATCAACTTATGAAACAGACAGACAAAAACATGAAAAATTTAAGAAAAAAATAAAACAGACTTTAATGCATTAAAATAAAAATACCCAAGAAATAGTACCAAAGGATTAAGTTCAAAAGAAGCTAAAACTCTTTTTGGCTTCAGTCAACCAACTACTAAATTCTGGCCATGTATCTCAGCCTAGCCCCACTGCTATCTCTCAATCAACTCATTTAAGATGGCCTCCCAAGTCAATACACATTTCATCATCAACTTGGTAACTTTTCTACTAAATATATTGGATCTAAATCAGAGTTTGTGGGATAGTGGAGGTTGATGGCAGGCCATCAAATGGCCACATTCTCAAACATATCATCTCATCAAAAATGCAGGCTGTCAAATCATTCTGAGTAAGATCACATTATGATGGAGATCAGGAAATTTCAAAAACAAATGGTTCTGCCACCAATTCCACTTAAAAACACTTGAAACTTGTAAACTTTAATTAAAATATATGATGTTAAGATATAAAATAAACACACTGGCTCACAAACCGGATAAGCGCTTTTGGTATAAACCGAACAGAAATTGAAGAGATGAAGAGGATAATGAATTTGCAATCAGATCAGTCACCAGGTCGGAATGCATTTGTCCCTTTAAAACCTGCACTGAAAGGGAAAGCTCTTCAGCATTCAAAATGACATAATTAAAAGGGTGTGTATGCTGCTATGGTTACTAAATCCATCTAAGTGAGTGAACACTAGGGAATGAAGGTATTTAAGAGGAAGTTTCACTGGCAAACATTTAGCAATTGAAAAAGTTATTATACCGAAAGTGCTTGTCCGGTTTATGAGCCAGTGTGTTTATTTTATATCTTATCATTGTATATATTAATTGAAGTTTTCAAGTTTCAAGTGTTTTTAAGTGTAATTGGTGGCAAAACCATTTGTTTTTGGAGTTTTATATTTTGATGTGGTCTGCCTTTGGTGACGTAATTTACTTCTTCTTTTTTTTTAAATCAGGTAATTTGCCAATTTGCCATTTTTCTCACTGGAGTGTGATCTCAGAGTTGGTATATATAATTAGTGGGTGGTGTGGTGGGTGCAGCCCCCCACATGGGGGGAGGTTGATAGCTTGCATTGCCAATGAGATGATTTTCAACAATGTGGCCTTTCGATGGTGTGACATAGACCAAATCTATCAACACCCACTACCCCACAACCTCCCTCTAAGCCAGTACTCAACCATAAAATGTTCTCCCTGGAACTCATCTCTACTTCCACTATAAAACCTGAAACTTACAACTGCTGCCCCAGTTATCCACTTCACTCCATTTCACCCTATTCATTTGCAGCCTACACACTGCTACTACACATGGTTCCTTGGTGCAGTATGCAGACAATTCCACCCTAATATGCACTGCTTCCACACTCCAGCAAGTACAATATATAACCCAACAATCATTCTCAGAGGTAGAATCATGGCTAGCTAATGCTTAGCTCATTCTTAACTCCAGTAAGACAAAGCTCATGCTTTTCCAGCCCACTAAACCCAATGCCCCTCCCTCATCCTTTAATATATCATCAACAAACAACACACTCATTTTTCCCATGACCCATACCAAGCTTCTTGGAGTTATTATAAATTCTAACATGAAATTTGACTTACAGTTAGTCCACTCAATAAAAAAGTTCATAAATAAACTCAGATCTCTATATAAATACAAAAAATCCCTTTCAAATAACACAAAAGCTACGATCTCTAGAACTCATCTAGTCTCCACACTTCTATATGCCTTTCTTATACTCACCAACATCGAGAAATCAGATCTAAACAAATTTGAAACCTGCTACAATAAAATTACAAGGTTTGCCACTGAATCTACTTATAGACCTTAATGCCTAGCACTAAAAAAACTCAGTTGGCTAAAATTGCCCACCCTTCTACTCTGCAATCAACTGTCCATAGCTCATCAATTACTCTACCAAATGGACAAAATCCCTGCTCTCCTTAACATATGCTGCCAACTGGGTCCTTTATTCGGCCAACAAATCAATATTAATGATATCTAAACCTAACAACACTGCTGGAGAAGCTTTTTAGTCTCACTGCATAGCTAATCAATAGAATTTTCTCCTGATAAACATACAAACTCTCTCTCTAATAATTAAATTCAAAGAGATGCTTAAAGCACATTTAACCAACACTTGGTTATGCTCTTACAGCAGCTCAGGCTAAGAACACTCAACCTTTTAGCTAATCTGTCTTGATCTGGTAAAGATTACTACAAAACTCTTACCTCCACCGAATTTCATATCTCAAATATGTTCTTTCAAAACAGGGTTTAAGTTTGCTGTTACATTTTACACTCTGTGTTTAGGGACTAAGACTGTTGTTATAAAAAGCTCATTAATGGAATTATAAAAACTGTTATAAGTGATTTCTACCTCTATATCTATTCTAAATACTTATCCTTCTGATTGTAGTTAAATTATACCATCTATTGTCTTTTACAAAAATATGCTATACTGAAATTATAAGAAATCTTTTATGTGATTTTTACCTTTATAGCTAATCTAATAACTTGTCTTTTGTATAACCATTGTATGTCTTTCTGTCATGTTTTTTTTTTTTTTTTGTGGAGTTTATGTCCCTGGGTCTCCGCTGAAAAAGGACAGCTTGACCAATCTACTTTCCCAGTAAACAAATGTAAAATAAATAAATATCCTATTAAAAGAATACTTTAAAGTGGCAACAGATGTTCTGTCCTACCCAATCTATTAAAGAAACCTAAGTTCTCAACCGATAGAGAAAACTTTACAAAAGGCTAATACATTCACAAATACAACACTCTACAGACTTATTGCCTTCCTATTTCCACTAGTAAAGGTCCTTGACAAACATGTTCCTATATAACTGTGGTTGGCATAATGGTTAAGATTTTTACCTTAGAAATGCAAGGTACATGGTTTAAATCTGACCTATGGTTATTGGCTAGGCTTGTAATAGTCTTCAGATTGATAGCTTAATATTTGTCCATGAACAATGGTCTCTAACACAGCATGGCTTCCGTCTAAATCAAAAGGCTACTATAACCAGTATAAATGAAAACAAAAATAAGAGACGTGTAATCTCCCCAGTCCTCCTTGACCAACTAAATGCTTTGGACACCATTTCATGCACAAAACTGCAACAAAAAATGTTGACCTGAGGTCTAGATGCACCTATATAATTGGTTTTATAGCCAGCTGACCTACTGACAACAATGGCAAGATGCCATCTCCACTTTTCTTCCCATAGCAGTCAAAATCCCCCAAGGCTTTATTCTAGGCCCTCTCTTATTCAGCATACTTGTGAATGACCTCATCTCAGAAAGAAAACATGCAAAAATCATCAAATATGTGAATGACTCCACGACGATCTGATCTGCCAAAAAACGGATACACTACAACGAGTAACCCTTCCCTTATCTTTATTGAAAAAGGTCTTTCTGATTGTCAACTTCTTCTAAACACTTCAGAAAACAAACTCATCCTACTTACCCAAAAATTTCCCTCTATCTAACCAAAAATCATACAGTAGCATCTTACAGCTTCTTTTGAAGAGAATAATCATGCTAACTTAGCTTATCTAGTAATCATTTATTTCAGTCTCTACCATGTCCAGTAAATGATCCAACCACTTTTTGTGCTTGCACTAATATCCATAACCCTGGTGTTGCCTTTTAAATTTGTCATTTTTACCTTGCTTTTCCTGTACAATGCTGTACAGCTATTACTTTCACTAACACATTATATAAATACTTTTTTTCATAAACCACACTTTATAAAAAGAGTTTTACTTTCTTTTTTTATCTCTTGTTGTACTCAGGTATTAGACTTTATTAATGACTTATAGATTTTATCTAGTGATAGTTAGTGGTTTATTTTATAAAACTATTTTTTACTACGTGTTCTGTTTGCATTCATTCTGTTAAATTACTTAAAGTCATTGCAAATTTTCTTATCTGATTGTTGTACCATTTGTACATGTATTATACATACTGTTTTTCTTTCTAGGCCTCCACTGAAAATGACAAATTATATCCAGATAGACAATCCTGGTAAAGAAAGGCTAATAAATACATACATTTTGAAAAAGAGATGGAAATACCTTGAACAGGTTTTTCTGATACCATTTGACTCATGAATGTGTAACATGTCTGATATAATGTGGTCTGTTGAAGATCTATATGCAAGGCACAGGTCGCCTTTCAGTAGCCTGTGTGATGCAAAGAACAGAGACAAGGCTTTTCAGATGGCCTCATAATTTTTATGCTTTAGGCTTTTGATTTTTTTCTTTTTTTTTTTTGGTAAGACAGCATTGTGGCCTTTTCAGTTGTGCCAAGTTTTGGACAGGTAGATTGTAAAAGGAGATTATAATCAACAACTGTCCTAATGAATGTTGAATACAGTTAAATGATTACATCCCAGGAACTGGAGGCAATAACTGTAGATATAAACAGAATGATAAAAAAGGACTTCCTTACAACTATGGATACATGGTGATGTACATGGGTCACTTCATAGCTGACTTGGTTCCCAGAGTAATGACTACTAGACCAGTTTATAGGGATGTGTTACAATGTGATAGTTACAAGGAATCAAGCTTGCCAAAAGATACAATTTTACACTTATTTGCATTTTTGTTTAGGTTAACATTTTTGATTTCAGCTATTTGTTTTGGACAGATTCTCCTGAGGGATCTTGGTGTACTCTGGTGAGTTTTTGATGCCACAAAGTATGCAGTCATCTGCAAACTTGTCAACCACAAACCCTTAACATCAGTTTTTACCTCTGAGAATTAAAATCTTGTGAGGACTGGTCCAAGGACTGATCCCTACTGTAAAACACTACAGGCAGGTCTTTTGGCTTTCAATACAGTTACTTTGGGGTATTTTTAAATATTTTAGGGTGGCTTATTTCGCCAATTGCATGTCTTGTCCATCTTTTTACATTGGCAAAAACTGACTCTGAGAATGTATATATGAGCACACTTTGTTATAAAAGACATGATGACATCAATGCCCTGGGTAGACATGCTAACATTTGCACCAACCTGATTTTTTTTTTATTTGGACAGGGTACCAAGAAATGATAGGAGTGGAAATTGGGAGAACAGTTAGAGTACACAAAGTTGTATTTGCAAATCCTTTCTAATGTATCACAAGTCACCTGTGTTGAAAGCAACAATATCCATTAATGGTGCTATTAAGAAAAAATATTTAATAGCAATATTTCATTATTCATGAAAGTTTAGGAGAAAATTTTAAGTCTAACTTTGGATGATATAAACTTATGTTTTTAAGCATTTTCAAATTATTGGTTGTGCTGGATCAAATGGGGCATTCAATGCCTTATTTAAATGTCCTTATAAGATATTTTAGCTGTTCTGATGATGTTCTATAATTGTAAATGAAAGTACCATTTTTAAGTTTTGACATTTAATGCATCCATGAGACACAGGATTATAAGCAAATCAACATGAATTTCATCACTTCCCATGGCATTATTAGCAATACTTTTTAGGTCACCTTTTAAGTTCTCTCATGAGGACTTTTGGCTCTAGATAAAAAGAAATATCATAATATTTATCAGTGATGTTAGGATGCTTTATATATAGTTTTGTTTATTCTAGCCACCTCTACTTAACATCTTATGCTTCTTTTAGGTGACTTTCACATGTGTTTATTATCCATCTCATTTTCCTGGACATTTTGTTTAATATCACCTATTTTCTTGAATGAATTTCTTGAACTTCAAATTCTATTGTCTTCTTCCAGTTCTGGGCACTGCTCATTTAAATTTGCCTCCATATTGCTCTCTGAGCACATTATTTGACCACAAAATGTCTAAAATCTGGCAAATTGCATGTTGGAACAGTGACACTCCAAAGGTCATAGAACATACAAAAACATTTTTTTTTCTTGCAGAAGGGGCAAGCCCCCCTGGATCCTCTTGTATGAAGGCAAGCTCATACATACATATATAGGTTTACTATTAAAACTTGGAAACTGCATCGGTCTACCGGCTTATGGACAACTTGCAGTTTCCAAGTGGGCAGAATGCTGAACCCAAATTGATCGACTACACTACACCCAACTGGTAGGGTCAGTCGAGCATTTGGGTTCGACACTGTGCAGGGGGATCATGGTTCAGTGAGGAACAGGGAATTAGCCAATTTACTCACTGAAGTGTGATCTCAGAGTTGGTATATTTAATGTGCAGGGGGTGTCAGGGTAGAATTAATGTACCATTGACTGTAAAGTCTAATGGTACATTAATGTGCATAGGGTACATTAATGTGCATAGCGGGAGGTGCATGATGCCACCCCTGCCATGTCGAATAGATTGAACCATGGTTGTCGATGTATTCATTTTTGGATTAGTTTACCTTTCGGTATGCCAAATTTCACATTTAGAGTCAACATTTTAAATGGTCAACCTATGCAGTTTCGACATGCCAATAATGTGTGTGTGTGTGTGTGTGTGTGTGTGTGTGTGTGTGTGTGTGTGTGTGTATATACACACACACACACACACACACACACACACACATGTATACATATATATTTTTTTTTCCGGTCTAAAAAATTTGAAAAACTCAGAGAAAAGGTTAAATCATCTTGTAATTTTCTGCATTTCATATTTAATAAACAGTCCCACAGTATTTTAGTAATGACGTTCTTAGCTTTGCTGAACAGGGCACTGAAAGAAAAAAAAAATCATATATATACTTATGTAAATGCTACTTGCTACATGTTTCCCTAACAATTACATTTTTCTAAATGCGTTATAATGATATCAGAGAACCAGCTAACATCTAAACACAGCACCAAAGGAAAAATCACACAAACATTTCAAAAGCAGGCATGACTGTAACATGGCAGCATTATAGGAAGATGTGGACAATAACGATGCCACCCTCCTTACAGTGATACAGATATCGGTGTCTTTTAAAACTCAGCATTCCAATCCACTTGTGCATAGGAATTTCCACCATCCCATGCATGTTTAAATTCCTACATCAAACGCAGCTCAGGAAGACCATGATAAACAATGTAATGTTGAATATTGTAATATGAGAATCAGAATATATCACAGATTGCTTATACAAAAGATCTGTGAAAGCAGATAACTGGATTAAATTATTTCAACTCTAAACATCAGTTTCTTAAAATGTCAATTCTTTATCATTTGCCAATACTAAAACTATCATATATTGCCACTTTTACAAGTTGCACTGGCACTACTAATAAAATATGGGCTCTTTCCTTATAGCTGCCTGTAGTTTGCTCTGCAGTGTCTCACTGGCATTATTCAAAGTAAACAAGTATACATTAAAATAAAAACATGCTCAGTCTAGTTTGAACTGTTTGAAACACCAAAACACTATAGTATACAAAGTTAAATAAAACTCAGCATGTATCAAGTTGCATTGCATCCCATGAAAAATTCAAAACTAGCATTAGTTTATATTTTAAAAGGTTTTAGACATCATTAAGTATTCAGATCAAGTTAAGTATAAAGGCCTTGGTTAACAAATATTAGCTGTTAATGCAGAATAGAAATTGTTAGTAACAGCGCTGCTGATTGAAGCTTCATTTTATACATATATATATATATATATATATATATATATATATATATATATATATATATATATATATGTATATACATACATGAATTGGAAAGAGGCACAAGGAAGTGTGGCAAGTGCAATTACTCTGAATATACTGATACATCTAGGTTTTTTAGGCCCCCCAAAACCAGATATATATGAGAGATTAGAGCTAAAGTCGATTGCATAGTAAAGACTTACCCTGAGATTCATGAAGCTCAGCACAAGGACTGCATTAGCCTTGCACCGTGCAGCGTAGAGATGGCGCAGAAGCACCACATGTCTATTAATGAAGGTGCGCTGCCACAATGTCCACGTGCATAGGAAATGTGCGCGAGTGCAGGGGGCGTGTCTAAGCGTTGCACGGAGGAGTGAACATGGCAGCAGATGCACAACCTAAAATGCTGACTAGTACAGCCTGCCTCTAATAATAATCACTCCTGTCAGTGTCAATTGATACTGAAATGTATGCAAAGCATACAAGATAGTTTTGCGAACACCAAAATAAAAAGTAAACACAAAGGCACGTAGCTGAATATTGACTCCCTGTTCCTCAAACAAATGTCATTTAAAACCCCGTGCCCGTATTCCATTGTAGTGTTGATTGTTACACCAAGTGGAAGTGAAATGCAGCATGTTAGCACACCACTGCCCTTTGCTAAGCCTAGCCCAATGGTTAGGGTTATCACCTGTCCCACTTTGTGAGGAACAGTCCCTCTCTGGGCAGTTGTGTCCTTACCAAAACTATTAAAAATGTTAAATGTCCTGCGATTGTAGGACATAATTATGTCCCATATTTTATGTAATAGTTCCATAAAATAGTTAATTCTGTATCTAAACTACCTAAATGTTACAAGAAAAA
>NC_056742.1:35953349-36013349 GCF_019279795.1 Protopterus annectens | reverse complement strand
CCCAATTACTTGTCCGTATTGAAGAGTCTCAGTTCCCCTGTATCAGCCAGACGGGAGCAGATTGTAAGAGGAGCACACAAATAATATGAATAAATCACTGGACAGGTCGCCGATTCCGTACAGTCAAACAGCATACCGTCGTCTAATGGGCAGCCATTCCCGATATTGTAGGCATGTAATCTGATGTAATACGCATCACAAGGTAATATTGTGGTCCTCACTCCCACCCAGGGGTGTGTGTGTCAGATGTAAGCACCAATGTTGGTGCATTTGCAAGTGTGGGAGAGAGTGGGCGTAAGCCTGTTTGGGTACCAGTATGTGGGTATTGCACTGGTAAAGCAATGTAGAGGCTAACCAAGTGTAAGAAGCTGTAACCAGAGGTTAGCATTGCTTAACACCACGCAAAACCACGCATACCCGCTCACAACTGCTTTAATGTGCCTTACTCCCTCTGTATCCAATGGCCTTGTTCTGCCCTGCGACCAAATAAACGTCCTCTGCAAGGCTCAGAACCAGGACCCTGCACACACAGCTAATGTGATTTACCAAACACCATGGCAGATATATAGACAATGGACAGTAGCACAAAAATATCATGCAGCGCAGTCATTCAACAATATAGGAATGTATCCCATCATATAGATGAATATGTGAGTGGTTATGTCCAGCATATAGGTACATACATATATAGAGATATATCAGGGACATACCATGTGGAAACAAAGCATTAAAATGAATGAAACGGGAAACATCAGTGAAGCCTGTATTATGTAGTGGTGTTCTATGTAATCTCAAGACTCCCTCAGATAGATATGTGTCATTCATACATGCAAACAGTTGTACTTTGGCTGTGTACATCCCTCTGTGCATGTAATGTACATTAACGCAACAGTACCTGTCCAATCATTATGTGTGAACAGTACTCATGCAAGGTGCTGTGTGCAACATCCTCATCATGATAAAGGTACATGGGGTAAACATAGAGGGACCAGTAGTGTTGTGTGTACAATGGGGTCATCCTCATCATGTGTACCTGGACCATTTATGAGTGATGTGCATACCAGGATCGTACGCCTGAGGGACAGGGGTGAGGATAACAGGAGTATGTTGTGATGCATATTACAAGGGTTACATGTGTCCAGTGGGCACATGCATGAAATGGACAGCTATGTATAGGGCAGATGTTGTCCTAGGAGCTGATTGGCCTTATGTTTCCGTAGGGTGAGGGTCGGATGTGGGGGAAGAAGTGCAGGTATGACTGTGGAGGATAGGTAGGGTAGGATCACAGACAAGACAGCATACAGGGTTAGTATATGACACGTGTGGGGGGATATACCTCGGACGGGGATGGGTGTTGGGCACTCTCAAGTCCATGGGAGCAGTGGGATGGAGGTCCCCAGCCATGGCCAGCCACCACTGCACCTAAACAGCTGCAAAGGAGGCAGTGCTGGGGGGCTGTCCAGGAGGGGCAGCATCACCCTGTAAATGTGACACTCTATCCTTGAGCTTGCATATCTGGCATCGGAACCTCTTAGTGAGCCCCCAGTGCAACACGTCTGGGACCGCACGACAACAGACATGTACCTGTCTGGTCCTGCTCCCAGGGGGGACATGCCCCATCCTCAGTGGTGGTACCACCAAAAGGTGGTGCAGAGCCAGCAGAGGTTGATGTCCAAGGCTGGGCCCCAGTTGTGTTTGTTCCTGGTGCCATGGTCAACTGAAGTGGGACATGATGTTCTGCCAGGACCTCCCAACCCATTCAGCCTATGATGTTGCAGTTTAAACCCACATATGGCTTCGTGATAGACAACAGCATACAGGATTACCTACAACAGTATGCATAGATATCACCATCAACCCAACACAACAGATGGTATACATTTGCAGAGGGAGCACAACACATGCATATATACTGCATGCTATCTGTACAATGTGTAGTAGATGTGTGACCACAGCTATGAACAGTTGCCCATTATTGGCTTGTCACTGGGAACCCAAGACAGTGTCTGTCATACCACTGTTTCATGTGACTTATGTCCAGTCAGGGATGCGATGGCAGTAACACATCCCTATAATCATGTACTGTCTGCAATCCTCACACTATGCTCCTGCTGTGCACAGATGTGTGTTCAGTGTGTAACACAGGAAAAAAATGGTTCCACACACTGACCAGTTCACAGATGGCCCTACAGATGGGGGTCCCCTCACGAACAGAGGACTGTCATGTCTATATTAAAACATGCAGAATAGCCATTACCACACACAACATGTTAAACAGGCAGTAGTGTCAATGCAGCATAGCTACACTTACATGCTGTAGTCATGTGTGGCACATCACCCTCCTGTCTTTAGGCTATTTCCCACTGTGTATGATGTTTGAGGTACATCTAGATATCATCTGTGATGCCGTTTCAGAACACCACATCCAGGTACCACTCACAGAGACTGTCATGGCCAAATACCAACATGTTTTTCCTAGATAGTGTACTGTGTTTATCATGTGAATGGCTATGGGGACACCATCACAGCTGTTCCACATGCAATCAGCTAGAGGAGGACTGCAATAGGTGCAGAGGCCATCACCTGATCATGTCCATCACTTACAATACACATGCTGCTGCTGAGCAGGTGTACACCTCCACATCCACCAGAGAGTGCGTGGGTGGGACAGGCAAAGTACACCAGAGAAGGGCTTGGAGACCTAACCCTAAGCATCATCTGCCACATGCCTAACAGTACAGGGGTCAAACCCCTGACTGACTAGTCATTTCTATTACATGTGCATGGCGTTACTACATGTGCCACAAAGCCGACATGTTGCTGTGCTGTAAGAACATATGTGTGTAGGTGAGAGACATCTGCAACAGAGATATAGTAAACATACATTAGGTGTGGCATATATGCCTGTCCACATGAATGGATGCCATTGTCACCACAACCACACTCTCTAATGGACTCGCAATGACACTCTTTGCCGGGGCCACAAATACATAACCTAATTACTTTGTTTGCCCACTGCAGTAATGAACAGGACTACATGCACCACAGGGGATATGTGGAGGTTCTATGGGCTAGGGCACGTGAAAGTGTTTGACATCTGTTGATATGCCAATGAGGGTTATACTGGGAGTGACTGTGGTTGGGAGCATCATAACCCACATTCAGACACAAGGTGCCAGTACTGACATGCATGCATGCATTGCTGCATGGGTGTGTAGTGGCTGGCTGTGCAAGATGAGTGCACAAGGCTGGGTGAGGGGTACTCCTTGGCATTGCATCAACCAATAATGTTGTGCAGTGCAGGGGTGTAGTGTCTGCAATATCCCACACAGATGGCTACTGCATGATCTGCCCTGACATCCTGGTTACCAATGTTTATGGCCATAGCTTTGCAAGGCATGCCATGTCTGTGTTTGATAGTCCTTCACACGGACATTGCCTGGGGTGTGCATGTCCCACAATACTGTACAGTGACATGTACAAGTGTACCTGGCATGGCAGGCACATGTTGTGTACACAAACTGTTATCCCCCTATATGCCAATACTGTTCTTTTGTGGCGAAACCTGCTAATAGTGAGCAGGTCGAACCTGCACCTGCATTGATAGTATGATACAGGTATTCCCTGGTGTCAGTGGCATTGGTTCATAAAGGTCACATGTGTATGGCATTGCATGGCCTCTGTGGATCACATTTGATGGCATCACATATGTTGCAGACATCCAGTGGGGAACATAGTGAAGGCACAATGTCCGCAAATATGTGCCTATTGTACCGCTGTACAGGGTGCCATGTCCTCTGCAGGCCACTGCATTCACACCATGCCTGCTATATGTCATAAATGTGCATGGTACTATCAACATAGTGGGATATCCTAGGCAACTGTGTTTGCGCGTGGCACATGGGTGCAGGACATATACTGGGTACTAGTAGGGTCGCATACGTTGTTCACCCGGCTTTTTGCCAGATGTAGGGGTATGGCTTGCCAACACAGTCCCATGGCTGACTGACAGCTGTACTCCTCGTGAGGTGGCCAATGTGTCATAAGACGGACACCATATAGGAAAACTACAAAATCTGCTCCCCAACATGTCCAATAGTAAGACACTCACAGCCACCTCTACACAGGCTCTGACAAACACACACCTGCCATGTCCTGTATACGAACTCCTACCTACCATATCACACTGCAGGAATATGCTTTTACTGGGTTACAGCACACCTACAGGTGTAGACCTGACAACAGCAGGATTGACAAAGGAGGTCATGTGATTTGTACAGAGAGTGCATACTCTACAAAGTACTGTACTTGTCTCACGCAGGCAGATGCACACACACACACACACACACACACACACACACACACACACACACACACACACACACACACACACACACACACACACCTGGCATTAGAACACTGACTTAACTACTTTAGCATACTACAGCATTACGCAGTTACAGAACGTGCTACCCAGATTATTGTGTTACAGTACTCCCTGAGATGTATTTCTAGGTGGGTGACATCATCAGCCTTGCCAAAGGTGGGTATAGTAATGGTATGGAGTGTGAGCAGTCTAAAAGCATTATTCAGTCCTCAGGCAGACAGGGACAAACACACACATACAAGTCTGGGAATAGAACACTGACCTAACTACTTTATCACACTACAGCATTATGCAGTTACAGAACACGCTACTGAGATTACTGGGTCACAGCACTCCCAGAGGTGTAATCGTAGGTGGGTAAATTCATCAGTTTTGCCAAAGGTGGGTATATGAATTCTATGGAGTGTGAGCAGTCTACGTCCTCAGGTAGACGGGGACAAACACACACGCACACACTTGGCAAGTCTGGGATTAGAACATTGACCTAACTACTTTACAAAACTACTGCATTACGCAGTTACAGAATGTGCTACTGAGATTACTGGGATACAGCACTCCCAGATGTGTATTTGTAGGTGGGTGACATGATCAGCCTTGCAAAAGGTGGGTATAGGAATTCTATGGAGTGTGAGCAATCTAAAAGCATTATTCAGTCCTCAGGCAGATGGGGACAAACACACACACACACACACACACACACACACACACACACACACGTCAAGTCTGGGATTAGAACAGCAAATTAACTACTTTATTACACTACAGCATTACTCAGTTACAGAACACGCTACCGAGATTACTTGGACACAGCACTTCCAGAGTTGTATTTGCAGGTGGGTGACATCATCAGCCTTGCCAAAGGTGGGTATAGGAATTGTATGGAGTGTGAGCAGTTTAAAAGCATTATTCAGTCCTCAGGCAGATGGGGACAAACACACACACACACACACACACACACCTGGCAAGTCTGGGATTAAAACACTGACCTAACTACTTTATTACACTACAACATTACGCAGTTACAGAATGCGCTACTGAGATTACTGGGACACAGCACTCCCAGAGGTGTATTTGTAGGTGGGTGACATCATCAGCCTTGCCAAAGGTGGGTATAGGAATTGTATGGAGTGTGAGCACTCTAAAAGCATTATTCAGTCCTCAGGCAGATGGAGACACACACACACACACACACACACACACCAGTGGTGGGAATAGAACACCTGTCTTTCTACAGATCATTATTACAATACTACATAGTTACGAGTCGCACCACATAGACTACACATTTCAAGGCTTTTATTATGACCTTCTAGGAATGTGTACATCAGTAGGGATGCTGGCAGTTAAGATGTACATACCTGTGAACCTGTCTGTTTAAAGTAGAAATCTATCCTGACCTGGAGTATGCCCATCTGTGGAATGGATGTCTTCTATCACTATATAGGGTTACAGTGGCCATGCCCATACACATAGAGGCACATAACTGACACAAGGTGTCATTGGGCATGCTCACACACTTAGTAGCACAGGGCTGTTCAGAATGCACTATGTTTCCATCTACACAAGGTTATACAGGGCATGCTCATACACTTAGTAACACAGGGCTGTCTGGGATGCACTCGGATTCTAATCACGGAAGGCCACAGTAGCCATCCTATTACAGTTGGACGTAAAGAACACATTGTAATGGACTCTGGTGTTAGTAGTTGTCATTGTTAGCAGGAACGCTGCTCTACATATATCTGATACCAGTCTTATACACAATGTCTGTTGCTGTCTGTCACCTTAGATGTACCATCCTATACCAAGCACAATACCACCACTCGCAGTGATGTCTTCCTAGGAGTGGCAACTCCTTGACCAACACAATGAGCCTTGCTAGGAGTGGCAACTGCTTGACCAACACAATGAGTCAATGTCCTGCTGTAATTATGAGGTTGTCCAGTGTTTGTCATTCTGGGATGACATGACTGACAGTAGACAGGCCTTTGACACATATCACATGCATCCATGATTCAAAGGAGTGGGGATAATACCTAAGTCACATTCGCCCATATAGTGCCATTCCAAGGCAAATGTTCTAAACACAGAATAGCACCCTGACACCTAGAGGATAACTGCATTGTATGCTTATGCTAACCAGTGCTAGATGTGTAGCATCCATAATCACAGCTGCTCATTGTAGATCCAACAATGGGGAGTACTGACATCTGTGCAGTGAGGAACACCTGACCGAAAGCTCTGTAACGCACAATAGCACTACCACCATATACCTCAGAACCAGACATGTGGACCATAACACAGGTACGGACCAGTCCAGGTTGTGGTGTCCACACATACATAGAGGCCACTCACATGTACTGACCAGTACTCCCACAAAAGGCATCACAGATGAGTCAGGTGCAGGACAGAGTGTCAAATGCTGCATTCTAGGATGCAAACCTCTGACACCACCATGTCCTCAGACCATCAACACACATCCATACATGTTGTAGGACATATAAGATTACACCACCATGTGATCCTTGACCAGTGGACTGTACCAAGCTCTACATCAACTGTGCAGTGTAACCATGAACTGACACAGTTGCATCATGTGTTATGCAATGCAATGATACCACTGTCTGTAACCAGGTCAGCTGTACACATAGCAGGGGCCCTCGGTTATTTCCAGCATTATCAGATGACTGTTGCTGTACACCAGTAAACACCCTCATGTTTGGATATGACATATATGTACCTGCCCTGGATATATACATGCTGCACACACACACACACACACACACACACACACACACACACACACACACACACACACACACAACATACATGTAAATAGCATAGCTGTTGTTTTCCTTTGTGCAGACAGGTGGCTACAGCCATTACACACATGCACATGAAATGTAGGTCCATGGCTACTGAATGCTAACAGTACATAAGGTGTGATATCAATGTTGAAAGAGGTAACATTCCCTCTGTACCGGTCACCCATTACACCTATCATATCACACAACAGTCCATGTGTCATGTATGTCATTACACATATCCACCAATTGCAATGCCTACAAATATGCCCAAATGACAGGATTGTGTGACCTATACACATGTACATGTAGTGGTGTGCGTTTAGATACCATGCGTAAGCACTTGCTGATGTATGCATGTGACGTGTATCTTAGTACATCATGCAGTTGCAATGCAACCTCAGCATTGCCAACTGTGTATGGTGATATGCTGAATGTACAGAAAGATGTACCTCAGGTATGGACAGATGTGTGGAAATAACTAAGTGGTGGGACATCTTTGCAGATGGATTTTTGCTGAGGACAGCTCACAGGTGTGTCACAAGCGGTCCTACAATAACCTGTGTAACCAGTAAGCAATGGTTTCATTAATTGAAGGGCATAACACACAACATAGACAGTAGTCAAGGTGACACTGAAGGTAAATCACTTGACACCTGTAACAGTTAAGACCTCCAGTGTGCATATATCAGCACTGTTGCCAAAGGAAGCGTCAATACACTTTGTAATGTGTGCAATACTGCAGTAAGTCTGTCATACATATCATGAGCTAGGCAGGTGTTTGATTCACAGTACTGCCATGTGTGGTTGCGTGTGTGTCCATATATGTCACGTATGGTGGGGAATACATCTCAATTGTTACTCACTCTCCTGTACACTAGTGTAGACATCTGTACAGACTGCAATGTAGAAAGCAGGACATAGGTAGGGGCATGTATCTCACACATGTGAAGTATCTGTATGTGCATGACATAGGTGTATTCAATAGTAAATGCCACAGTTTGTGTGTGTGTGTGTGTGTGTGTGTGTGTGTGTGTGTGTGTGTGTGTGTGTGTGTGTGTGTGTGTGTGTGTGTGTGTATGTATGGCTGTCTGATCCCTGGAGTGAGAATGCATGTTACCATACTGAACTGATAAAACCCCTCTCCCCATCCAGGCGATGCAATCTACTATCCATGTTGATGTCCCTGATCTTAGGCCATACTGACTACTTGTACATGTATATTCTCTGTGGTGCATCATGTAGGTGCACAATACAGTAATGATGATTTGCATATAGGCAGGGGTCCTCACCTCAACAGTAGCAACTGTTTGGAGTGTGTGTTACTATGTTGGTGAATCCGTGAGTGTGTGGGTGTGTTACTATGTCACTGAATACATGTGTGTCAATACCTGAGTGTGTGGGTGAAGTTGTGTGCTGGCATCCTGTCATGGGAACATGTATTACTGCTTCCCAATGAGGCATCACACTTCCCACTGGCCTCTACCCTTGTAATCAGCTAGACCGCTCTCTTCCCTCACCACTCCATGTAACTGTACCTGTGATGTCACCCAGTAAGGCTGTCATGTCTGTAGCCACAGTAGCTTAATACACAGCTATCATGCTCTTGGATCAATAAACGTGTTTGAAACATGGGACATTCTCACTGTGATGTGGAAGGTACAAGGTGCATGCTGGTATATTCATACATAGCTGTGAGTAGTCCACATTGACATATGGGACACTAACTGCAAACACTGACATCCACCGGCACTGCAATTAGACCTGAAGGAGGAAAGCAGAACATCATGACCAACATGCAGTTACTGTTGTTATACAAGACACATACTGTTAACAGTACAAAATGCATTGTATACCTGTAGTACATGGTATGTCTGCTGCCTGTCAACAGTACTCAACAATTGTAAACTACAATTACCTTCCTAGTCTGTTCACCCTGTGCATCAGACCATATGAGCATGTCCCTGCACCAATGGTGTGATTGTCAGGGATGCGGCACAGGCATCATCATATGCACAGGGTGATAATGTTTGCCAGAGGCCTAGGCTGCACCATTGGATGACATCATGTGTGTGGGTTAGGACCTTTGATCTAACTGGGTGTATGTGGATGTTATGCATGTGTGTGTTACGGTGCCCTACATATGTTTCTGGTGTGTGCGTGTATGTATGCACACAGTTCTGGCATGTGTCTGGCCTACACAGGGGTATTATTGACAGCTGCAGACTGTACAGGCCAGGTTTTACAGTTCACAGTGTCCAGCCACAGCCATGTGACCTGTGCCTGCCAGAGGTTGCCCGGGCACTACCAGGCAGAGGTGCAGATTGGGTACTGTCTGATGACACTTGTCCATTGGAACCATGTCCCTGTTGAGCCCATCCAGGGCCATGTACGTGGCCTGCTGTGTCGTGGTGTGGGCAGCACAGCACCAACTGCACTGCTGCTGCTACTGCCACTATGGGAGCAGGCATGTGAGGTAGCTCATTCACATAGTCCTAAAACAGGTGATGTAGCAGGCCTATGTCCACATGCCCGATGCCTCACTCCTACCAGATGTTCCAACACAGACAGCTCACACTTGCGGATTGTCATGCCACGGTCAAGGACTCCAACCATGTCACCCAAAAATCTATCCAAAGCTTCAGCAATCTGCTGTTGAGCATTTACCATTGCCTGGATGTTGTTGTTTAAAGAATGGACAGCAGCCCTCTGAAGCCTCTTATCTTCTCTGTTGTGCCATTCAGCACATGCCTGTGCCTACATTACAGCCTGAAACATGCATCTGGTGACACCAGCTGCTGCGATCTGTCTTGCAGGGACATGTTGGCCAGAGGTCCTCCCATGAGCAGCACTGGCCACGTGCCTGTGTGGGGCATCACCAGTCAGTTGGCTGACACCATGGTGTGCAGGCACACCTTCCATAGCCCCCACACTTTTCTGTTCCAAGCTACCACATGCCAACTGTCCTTCCTCTATGGCCACTGGTGATGGGGTATGTGTGGGCATGAAATCTGTGTGTGGAGATGAGGGGGATATAGGTGGAATGGCAACCAATGGTACAGATTCAGCCCCTGACAACCCTGCCTGTGCCTCAATCATACGTTCATTATCACTGCTAGAGTCTGTGGGGACACTAACATCAGATGGACCACAGGAGGGCAACACACCTACATCACCCGTGGGGGCAGACAAGAACTGTATATTATAATCTATACAATAGACACACACACACAGACACACACACAGACACACACACACACAGACACACATGCTATGGCACCCAACATGCATGTGATATGACAGAAGGCATGCAACATGCAAGTGATACGGCAGATGGCATGCAGCACAGACAATAATAGTGGTAGTTATCATACATCCCTGGGTTGCACACAACAGCATGCATGTGTCATAGCAGAAGGCATGCAAATTACACAATCATAGTAGTAGTTAGCATACATCCCTGTGTTACACCATGCAGACCAGCACATGTTAACAGTACACCTGCCTGATGTGTGGCATATGATCTTGACAACCACATGTAGTATGACATGTGATCTGCTGATGTGTGCAATGACATGCATACATGTTTAACACAATGGTGTCCTGTCAAATATACAGTGGGGTAATGGTGTCCCAATGCAGTGTTGTCTGTCTGCCCTACAGATATACTGCACAATTAGCTGATGTGCATGACCATTGCAGGGAATCATAAGGTGTCTCTATTGCTATACAGTGTGAGTTACAGACACAGTTCATAGTCATGACTGTGTTCAGATACAATGCATATATATTGTGGAATGTGACCCACGTCACTGAGGTGTATACACACTAAACCATGATGTGGAAAGTGTGACACAGGTCACTGAATTGTATACGGATGACACCCCTGCACATCTGCAACCATATTGCTGCTGCCTGGCAACTATGGCCAGACATGGCAAACTCGGCAGTACACCATGTCCCACATGACATCTGTGTACCACACACACAAACACACACACACACACACACACACACACACACACACACACACACACACACAAACACACATGAGGAGCAAGGATGACATTGATGTCTGACACCAGCAAGAGGAGTGTACTGTATCTGTGGGCTGATGTGGATACTGTACAGATGACTGCTGTCATGTCATGACACACTCAAGATGTTCAACACATCTTATGTGGTGGATTGATGTCACGCCTATGCAAGATGTGCACAGGCCTGTAGGATGTCTAGTGTTCCACATCTGCAATATAACCATTAGACAAAGGCCATAGTTGGACCATGTGGAGCCAATGTACGACAGGGTGTACACACAAGCACATCATGTCTACTGTGTGCATTGCTTCATGTCTCTGGCCATCCTCCATGGCCATGTGTGTACATGTGTTGGCTAAATTGTTGTGATGGGTGTCTATTTCACATGTCTGTGTTGTCCCATATGACATACACCCATAGATGTCATATGCTCCACTGATGACAGGGTTATGCAGACAAAGGGTGGTATGCTTGGTATGTGGGATATGTTTTTCAGGATAGTTAGACAGTGTTGCAGTCAGGCCACTAGATGTCATGGACATGTCAAGATAGCACATCACATTGTGTGACATTCATAGCAGGGCTATGCTCCACACCAGTGAATCCTGTGGGCTGGCCATACTCCAGCTCACTGTGTAGTACTGTTTGCATTCCCCACATGTGTAGTTCTGATCTGTAGTACATGTACCTACAGTGAACAGCACCTCCACTATTGTATGCACAGCTGTCCACACATCTGGCAATGACAGTTTGTGAGGTTTCATGTCGGTGTTTCACATAGTTTGCAAGTGTTGCACATGGGTAGCCATTGTGATGCATTGCAGGTCCGATCTGTATATTGTGACAGGACCATACATTATGTGTACATGTGGTAAATGACCACATGGCAGATAGATCTGTGCATTATGATGCCTGATAAATGATAACAGTCTCACCTGCAACGGGCTGCTGCCACAGCGGAACACCAGAGGTACCTAAATAGGAGTAACACAGCAGTATGAGCATTATCAATGTCTGTATGATAGCTACAGGGTGCAATGTGCATGTTAACATATACACCAGTACAATAGACTATACTATGGTGTATGCACATGGGTGCATACACAGAGTAGCATACTATAGTATGCGGCATGTGTGTATACATGCCTTGCATATGCTGTTACATTACATATTGTACAGTGACACATGTAACTATATGGAATATAGTTGCTATAGGTGCAGTAGTGACTTACCAGGCAACTCCAGGCTCGGTGGTTGAGAGACACCCACCTCCACTATATTGGCTAAGGCTTGTGGATGTTGTTCTGCAGGTGTCCCCAGGTTGGCCAGTAGCTCCTCGGTACATGTAAGTGGGGGCTGGGTTGGTGGCCCACCACCTGTTGCATCTTGTCTCTGGCAATTGAATTTGCATGCTGTTTCTCCCATCTAATGAGGTCTGTACAGTGTCTGCACACCTGCTGGTATGTGCAGTTGTTGCCACCCACATCATTAACCCTCCTGCCAAGTTCCATCCACAGGACATCCCGCTGCTTTGCATCTGGTGGCACATGGATGAACAGGATACCATGATTGTCATGTAGGTATGGGATGAGGGCCTCATCCTCCAAGCGGGTATAAGGGGGTAGTCTTGCATGTGGCATACCTGGAAGACATAATGATGGAGACAGGTCACAGTAACTCACAAAAACATACAGAGCTACAGCTGAACATACATGTGTATCGCATTTATTATGATTGAATAGTTGTCTTTGCAAATCTTTATGACACTGACACCACTGACATGTTTGTGTCACACACATGTGACACTCAATGGTGATTGGATATTATCACCATATATGTGTGTGGGTCACCTGATTACATTGCTCATACTCCATGTAGATGCTGTCTTGATGTGGGAATGTCTGTTTGCCTGTACTGGTGTTCCTACCTATCAGCACATGGCTGGATGTGTCCACATTAATGCAGTCAACCTTGATGCTGTGTATATGTCACATATAAAGACTTACACTGCCTTAACGGACATGACCTTTGACTCTGCAAACTTGCTTATGGAACATTTTACATGTGTGTGTGTTTGCCATATACATCTACATGGCACTGTACAGCAATTCAACATCCTGCCATGTATCACCTGTATTGCCCATGTGATACACATGGGACACTGGCTAGTCAGATGGTATTTGCAGGGATGGATATCAACTATAGCATATACAGTCAAAGTCAACTAGTAGGCTATATGCCCTGGGCCATGTATGAATCTAGGATGAAAGGTTACCTAGCTGTAGCTGACAGGCGGGTCTCTGTGGCCAGGTGGTGCAGTGCCACATAACTGATCCACAGGGTTAATGATACATTTACCATGCAGTCATCACACCATGTCTGAATGGCGGGTGATGTGCAGCTTTGCTGAACAGGAATGCATAGTATGGCAGGACTATGTAAAGTGTATGGGACAAGGATCTGTCCAGCATGTGGTGATCCTAGTACTAGGAAGGTGGATGTCCATGAAGTATGTGTTTGATATCAGGATGTGTATGTGTAGCATGTCCAACATCACTGGGTTGGACATGGATGTATTCAGGGTAGGCATCATGCTACATAGTGGAGATGGGGAATGGGAAGGCTGGTGTAGGCCATCTGAACATGGCCAATACCCCTTATAGGAAATATGTGATCTGATATGGGTCACTTGAGTGTTGTGTATGGCTGGACAATGATCTCTGTATTCATGGATGGCACCCTGTTATGATTAGAGTTGCCACATATGACTACCTGAAAGGTGTGGTGATGTAGCTATCACAGGAAAGACAACTGCCCAGCCGCTTCCCTTACACACAGTGCCCATTATGTTGACTGCTGCCTAGGTGGTAGTTCATGGGTTCAGGATTATTAACATAGGGGTGACAATGCAATATGTAGCTGTCAGATTGTGACCATATGTCATACACCTCACCCACAAAGCCCCTTCTGTATGTTGTCCACAACACTCTGAGTCAGCTATTGCTCCTAGGTCATAGTCATTCGCATACTTCAATAGACAGATGCCTTCTGTTAGTCTGTGTGGTATGGACTACAATGAGGGGGAGTACAATTAATTAAACCTGTCTTACTGTAGCTAGCACTGGTGTGATGTACATGTATTATTCAGATACCTTCTGTAGTGTTGATTCTGCCAGCAGTCCCATTGCAAAACACTTCTGTGACATAGGAATGTACATCTAGTATACTGAGTGTAGGTGGAACACAGTATGAGTGATGATGTCCTATGACCTGGCAAAGTTATGATATGCAGTGTAAAATCAACCTTACTGTCATCTACATCTGTACTGCTGACATCAAATAATTTGATCAAGGTTCATGGCCTTTCAGACCAGACTCAGCAGCATAGTAGTACAGTACTTCCCATTATCAGTGGTATCTCCCCATTTATGGGTTGTGATACCTGCTGGTGTGCACCATTCAGTGTGTACACAGCCTGACATGAAGCTATGTTTTATATGATGTGTATGGGGAGAGAAACTTGTTTTGCCATATGTCTATGATACAACCTGGGATGTGGACAGGTCCCATGCAGCCTGAGTGCAGCTTGAACCTGCATAGTTGTGGTTACAGGGGCTCTGTAGTGTACATGGATATATAATTGTGTACCTGTTAGCGGGGGGGGGCAGTGTGTTTATGTTATCCAAGACCCTATCTGGATTGCTTATTCATGCTCAGCACTTGTTCAGAACTTGTAAGCACTATGTAAACTACTAATTACTATAGCACTCAATCTTCCTCATTACCTAGAGGTAAACAGTTTTTGTACATACTTTTCTCAGTCGCTTAGAGTAAAATAGCTCTTGAACTCACTTTTTTAACTTATCTAGGGGAAATTAGTTTTCTATTCAGGCATGTCCAAGGGTCAGCTGCCAGTGTTCTCTCCTGTCTATCTGATGAATCTGGACATCTTGATGCAATGTAGACATTGCCTCATGTACACAGACAACCCTCTCTGCCTACCACCCAACACTACAACCTGTGAGAGATGCACTTATCTAGCCAAACTGGAGGTAAAGCTCTCTCCAACCAAGACTGACCCTGACTGTCATGTGAAGAAGGTAAACATTCGCACCACACCACACTCATCACATAGTCTCACTGAATCTACACCACCATAATCCACAGATAGTAACACAAAAACATTCGCGGAGGCTCTCAATAATAATCTGTCTAAGCAACAGAGAACTCCAAAGCGGAAATGCAAGCAGCCTCCATCCCCCAACACAACCCCAATGGCACATAGCCCACAGAGTCAGTGTGCCACTCAACCACAGCCAGTAAGGCAAATCAACATACCCAACACACTAGTCATAGGTGACTCTATAGTCAGGCACATTGATGTCCCACTCACCAGGCTAAACAAGGAGAAGGTTACTGTCAGCTACATGTCATGTAACAGGATCCAGCACATAACCCACTCACTCAGGTCACTCCACAACAACTACAAATATGACTCTGTCATTGTCCATGTTGGTGTGAATGACCTGAAACATACCTCCCTGGATTACCTGAAAAGAGACATGGAAGAGCTCTCCAAACTTGTAGGCCAGGCAGGTATGACCCTAGCCCTGAGTAGCATTCTGCCATCGCCCAGAATGATACCGCAGTACGAGGACAAAATGATTGACTTCAACAATTGGCTAAGCTTCTGGTGTCATTCTAAGGGGATCCAGTATCTGTCTGCTTGGGTTGACATGGTCGACAGCCAACGATGCTTTGCCACAGATGGTCTGCAACTGTTGCCCCTGGGATTCCGGATACTGGCTAAGGCTCTTGCTGCCCTTATAGCACCTTCTTTAGGCAAGGTTCACATAACATATTCACCACCATAACAGAAACAGGCAAGCAAAAACTGAGGGTAATGCTACTCAATGCTGGAAGTCTAAATGTCAAAATGCACTCACTCAAGGCACTCCTTGTAATGGAGAACAATGATATCTGTGCAGTGACTGAGATCTGGTTCAAGGCTTCAGAGAGCACCCCTGCACTATCAGGCTAGAACTCATAGCACACTTTTTGGCCATGTAACCTGGACTGGAACACCCAAGGCAGAGGTGTGTCCATATTCATTAAGGATATCCACCCCTCCAGGCTAGTTGCTTAGCACAATGCATCCGAGGTTATCCAAGTGCAACTACCTCTGGGCTAAACTGCAATCCAAACCATAGCTTGTTACAGATCCCCCACCATGCCCCAAGATTCCCACTCCTCTTTACTTGATGTACTGGAAATTATTAGGGTTCAACCAATCACCCTACTAATGGGCGAATTCACCTACCCCACCATTAACTGGGAAAACTACTCATGTACCAATTCATTAGCTCAATGCTTTCCGGAAATCATAAACACCAATGCCCTGGATCAACTTATCCACACATCCACCAGGGGCAACAATATCCCAGACCTAAGCATTACCAACATGTGTGACTGGTGTTCCACACCTGAAGTCAACTCCTCGTTGGTCCGATCCGACCATAAGCTAAACACCCTTGATATCCACATCCTGCCCCCACCCTCCATTAAGGGAACCACAGTATTATATGTCTACAAAGCCAACTTCATGCTTCTTAAGATAGACATGGTGAACTTCATGACACCCATGCAGATGGACAATACAGTTACAACTGCTGAATCCTACACAAATGCACTCTATAAGCACTTACACAAGTGCATGGATCATGCTATCCCAAACAGAACCAAGACACTATACTCCTAACTAAGTAAGCCAATCTGGTGGTCCCCTGTCATAAACAAACTGTACAACAGAAGGAAGACACTGTTGCAAAAGAGAGTACAATCCCATGCGTGGAGAAGCTCCCTGGTTAGCCTCAGTAAGAAGTTGAGATCCCTTATAAGATCCTCCAAAGCTAGCTATGGAAACAAAACCACCACTAATTTCAACGACAACCGCAAAGCATTCTATAGCTATGTCAAATATCTCAATGTCAACACCCAGATCTGCTCTGAGTTACAGCACAAAGGCACGAACATTACAAAACCAACTGATATTGCCAACATCCTGGCAGATAGGTTGAGTGCCACCTTTCCCCCCTCTCACCCCCTCAAGGGCCCATATCTATACAGGAAGAGGGCAGAGTCCCTGTAATCACAACTACACAGGTAAAAGCTGCACACTCTAAAGCCAATATCATAGCATCCATGGGACCGGACAACATCCCAGGCTGCGTTTTACACGAACTTCAGAATGTACTGGCTCCCCACCTATGCACCATGTTCAATATTAGCTTTGCATCAGGCTTTTTGCCCCCTGATTGGCGCACAGCAACAGTTATCCCACTCCACACAGGTGGTGCCACAACAGACCACAGGACCTATTGTCCTATAGGCCTGACTAGCCTGGTCTACAAGGCTATGGAACACATCATCATGGATCTCAGTCACAGAGACATTGGGTAATTCCAAACCTTTGACCTCTCCCAGTTTGGCTTTGTTAAGGGCAGACCATGCCTCCTAAACCTGGTGGACTTCTTTGAGACAGTTACCAAGGCATTAGATGAGGGTAAGGAGGTCCACACAGCCTACTTTGATCTCTCAAAGGCTTTCAACACCATTCCCCATTCTGGTATTATCGACATACCCATCCACCTGAACATTAACCCCTATGTCATGTGATGGTTTGTAAAGTGGCTCACGGACAGAACCCACGCAGTGGGAGTTGCATACCCTAGGTCGGACTGTATACCAGTTACAAGTGGAGTCCCCCAGGGCTCAGTCCTAGGACCATTCATGTTCGGTATATACTTCTCTGATGTACAGGCAAGCTCAGGAGGACTTTGGCTGAAAAGGTTTGCAGACGACTGCAAACTAGGGGCCATAATTGTTTCCCCAGCTGATACAGACACCCTCCAGAAGGTTTGCACTGATATGGATACCTGGTGTCAATATCATGGCCTCAAGCTGAATGCCAAAAATGCATAGCCATCCTCTTTGGATATAACTAATTACCCGCAGACTACCACATAGGTGCTAGTCCCCTACATACAGAGAAGGTAATAAGGGATCTGGGAACCCCAGTAGATAGCAATCTCTCCTTCGATACCCATAATGACAAGGTGGTTAAAATATCCTTCTACATGGCCCCTCCTAATCTCTAAAGGGTTTGCATCCAGAATAAAGAAGGCCATTGTGCCTCTCTACTCATGACTTATTAGACCCATTAAAGGATACAACACCCCATTTGGGATGTACCTTACAAGACAACTGCAACAGCTTGAAAGACCACAACAGTACCACACCAAGAGGATTACTGACCTCCAACAGATGACCTATGCAGCCTAACTCAAGAAACTCCAGCTGTACTCGGTTGCATACCGCATACTCACAGGTGATCTCTGCTTGACATACAAGGCCCATGTCAAACCCAGTATTGCTGGATATGCTCCACCTAAACAGAAGCCCCTGACAGCCACATGCTCTAGGGATATACAGCTAACCACAATGATGACTAGCACATGCTGGATGGATGGATTCCTGACTCGGAGACTCCCCATGCTTTGGAACATGATTCCAATGTACATCATGCAGGGCCCCTCACTAGCACTCTTCAAGAGAAACCTTGATGGGTGGATGGGAGACAGACATGTACCCCGGGGATCACTACCGTGGCTCTGCTGGACAGAGGCACAGGGAACTAATGGCTCTGCCATTCAGAGACACAGGGAACTAACGTAAGGTGGTGGCGGAAGCCAGCACACTCTAGCTAGGCTTATAAATACCCTTGGGCAGACAGCCTAGTACCTACCTTTGAACTTATTACATGTCTTATGTGCATGGATAGTTAACTAGTGCTTCCATTTTACTTTGCTATTATGCTGATAAACTGTCGGGTGACTACAAGTCATATGTATCCTGTTATTGTGTATTGTAAATGCTAATGGACATAACTAATGTTTGCCTAACATAACAGTAATGCTGTGTAACTTGTAATACATATCTGCCTACAATACTGTACATTACACAGTTATTGGCACAATATCCCACAATGCAAATCATAATTGCACAGTGGGCCAACCTTTGACATGTTATTCTCAGTAATACACCCATACATATGCCTACTGTTACAATATATCAGCATATACTATCCCCTGTTATAGCACATACTTGTTGGACCAGCTCTGCCACTGACAGTGGTTGGTGAGGAATTGTTGGGTTCAAAGCCCTTACATAGCATCACTTGTGGTGTATGTGGTGTTTGCCTTGTGAACTACAGCAGTAAACACATAAATACTACAAGCGTTACTATGCTCAACAATACATCACTACAAGATAACTGTTTCCACTATGTGCATTGTGTACACTTTAAATATTACACACACTGACTTACTGAGTGTTCTACATACCTTATTAGTAACCCGAGGTGTCATTGACTGTTATTTCAATCCTTTTCAGTTTGTGTTTCAATCTTCTTTGTAACATTCTGCTGGTATATACAGATGGTTTGAATGTGTGATAAGCATCCTTTTATAGTTAAATATAGGTAACATGTGCTGTTCTGACCACCAATTGGTTTTCCAAAGTAGTTAATTAGATGCACATCAGCTGTGTAGCTACTCCATTAGCCAATACCATGGCAACAGTGGCGTATAATTGAGTACTCCACTTGGGCATTGTCCCTTTGCCTTACTTTCGAGGCAGATGGCCTGAATGTGGTTTGTGATGTATTTCAACAGCTATATGGAGACAGACAGAGATATGTTAGCTTCATGACTCCCGTGGATTGTGTGTAATGGCTAGAAGATGTTGTTCTACATGAGAGTACAGCTGTTATATTTCAGAACATTGCTACTTATGCAGGGTTTGTTTGTACCTGATACTTCTGCAGATGTTTCAGTCTGGCAAGGAAGTGTGGGCAGCTCAAGGCTGTATGGCTATGCATGAAATATTAGGTGGTTTACAGTGTTCTCACCAGACATCTTTGGTTTGGTGTACATGTGTATCATACTGTGCTGTTGATAAGTAATTGGTAACACTTCCCGGTGTACACACAACCCTCTGAAACAGGATTAGTGCAAACAAACCCTATAAGATCAGCAGCTGTTCCATTGTATAACAGCAACTATTTCACATAGGGCCATGTTAGTGTGTCTCTGACAAGGTATGTTAAGGCTTCTACAGATGTCATACAGTGAGTGAATGATTTGTGATGCTATTACAGTTTGTATTGTAATTTGTTTGGGTGTGGGGGAGATGTTGGTGGATGTACATAGCAGATGCAGGTGTGTAGGTACTGCTTTTATACATAATCGATATGTGTGTGAGGGTTGCTTCCCTATTTGAACACCTATCCTTTAGTGGACTAATACTATGGAAATTGCAGGATGATTCATTAAGGCACTGTTAATTGGTTCCTGTATAGCATACAGGTGATGTTAGTCCTTGAATCCTTTCGGCAATACATCAGAATGTAATAAAGTGTTGCTACATGAAAGCTGTGTATATCTGTCATAGGTATTTGCAGTCATTGGAGTTGTGTTGGTGGCTGACCCTCTTTGGCTATGGTTGCCACCTTTTATAATGGCCATAGTGGGACATTTTCGGGACACACATTAGATTTTATAGGCCAACACAAACCCATGGTCAGTACAAAGGATAAAACTTTCCTTTATTGCCTAAATATAAGCTTATTCTTGTAGCAGTTTAGTTGCTTATCCTGTTTTTTGTAACATGTAGGTATTTTAGACACAGAAAGAACTATTGTATGCAACTATTACATTACATATGGGACATAATTATGTCCTACAATCTCAGGACATTTGCCACATTTAATATTTTTGGTCAGGACACAACCACCCAAAGAAGGACTGTCCCTCGCAAAGTGGGACAGGTGGCAATCCTATCTTTGGCTCATGTCCATAGCACATATTTGTAATAGTGTATAGGCATATGCTCTCCATATCATTTGTTCATAAAGTTTGGTCGTGGAGGAATGTGTGATTGCTATGGTCCATGTTATACTCATATATGAACACTTCAGCCGCTGTATACGGGATACCTATGGAATCCCGAAACCACACAATTCCGACGCCAACAGTACCAGTCCCAGACTACCATATCCCACATTACCGACAGCGACAGTCGAACTCGTGAAAGTAACACAAACATGGAAAACACACACGCACACACAGACACACTGCTACCCACCACATCGAAACAAACCATGCTGCATTACATATGAGCAGGTGGGCAAGCCCCCCTACACCCCCTCATGTGGGTGCCTGCACACCCCACACCCCCCTACTTTAATATTCTACCTCCTAGATCACACAAACAGACGCACAAAGCTAACCCACACCCACACATTACAGTCCCCCAGGAACACACACCACACTCAGAACACACACTTACACACACTACAGCCCTCAGGAACACACTTACACACAGTAACCTACCTGAACTGCAACACCAGAAGCATTGACTAAATGTCCCTTAACATCGGGGTTTTAAACCTCGTGCTTCTGGTGTTTCGGTACTGTGGTCTTTCGGTCTTTAAGCCTCATGATTACGCATGTCGGTATGTCAAACATTTGGTATTTGGAAGGTATCCCATTTATATGTACCGCCATGATTATGTAGATGTTGTTAACCTATCTGTATATCTACATATATATGTATATCCCCATATATCGACATATCTCTCTCTCTCTCTCTCTCTCTATATATATATATATATATATATATATATATATATATATATATATATATATAGCATGCACCTTTCATTGGGTACATGCCGGTTTGTCCTATTTCCACACATTCCTCCCTTTTGTGTTTTAACCTGTCAGAAAACACAACTGCAATTGGTACATCTCGGGTAGCTTAGTGGTAGGTTATTGTGAAGATTGAGAACATGGTTGCATGCTCTAATCCTGGCAGTGGTCATTTTACCTCTCATAGCAGGCACTGGTAGTGCAAGGGTGATTAACGTGCATTTCAGCAGTTGTGTGTTCCATATGTTTATTATTCTGTGGAATACTACCTATATATGCAAGCTGTGGTTAAGGTATACTATGTAACATGTAAATCATCTCTGACTTTATTGGGATTTGAACCAGGATTGCACAGATAATATGCAAATGCTGTAGCCATTACACCATTGACATTAACGTTCCTTCTGCCTATTTCCTATGTCCATGTATCCTATGTGTGAGCTTGGCTACACAACAGGCGGAGCCGCCCACACCCAGTGAGCTTCTCGAAGTACCGACATAACACATGAATTGAGAGACTATACATTAACATCCTAACTACATTTGGCATAGCCACTCACTGACACACTTCAGGGGAAACCTTGATGTGTGACTGACCAACAGTATATACACCCCTGGGATCATGTGTCACATCCAGCTAGGGTGTGGGGGAGCCACTCCAGTTCTACAGCTGCAAGACCTGTAGGGGAAATTGACTGCTGTTGGTTTGTCATGTTAACATGCCCTTTTGAGATCACTGTGTGCCCCTATCACCCTACAGCACACCAGTCCTCAACAGCTTCCAGCAACTCTGCCTGGAATCACTTCATTGGCTATGCTTGACAGAGGCTCAGTTACTTCATCAATGGTGCAGGTAAAGTCACCACACTGTATCTATGCTTCTAAATGCCCTTGGGTAGATAGCCTACTACCTATCTGTGAACCTCTACAGTGCAGGCCATCTCAAACATCATATGTGGTTTTACAGAGTTTTCTGATCACAATATACAGTGTAAATTCACCATGTAGTCAGACAACAGTTAAGTACAGCAATAGCATCCAGACTACTGATACATAATCACACCAAAAGCCTATCGTGGAAGCTAGTGGACATGTATAGGTTTCAGGCTTTGTATTGCTTACCAGTAGGTTACCTACAGGAAAGATGGGACACAAGCACAGATGGGATACATGCCTGCAACAATGCCATACCAACTTGCATGTGTCAGCCTAAGGCTTTGGAATGATAGCCAAGGCTATTGGTGCACCCATGGTGCTGTTTTTAGGCAGGTCTCAGAGGTGAATCTCACCTCCATGAACTGCACAATAGCGGAACCAATGAGGGTTAGGCTACTCAACACCAGGGGTAGTGCTCACAACATGCACGCACTCACAGCACCCCTCAGTATGGACAACATCTAAATCTGTTCTGTGACTGGGACCTGTATAAGGCTCCTGTGATCACACCGGCACTACCAGACTACAACCCATAACACACATTTTAGCCACTATACATGGACTGGCACAGACATGGAGGGGGTGTATCCATACACCTCCAAGTTAGTGGGGCAGCATGATACCTCTGTGATCATCCATGTGCAGCTAAAATCAGCCACGACTGCAATGCAAACTGTGAGCTGCTACAGATAACCCTCCATGACGCAGGAGCACCATTACAACTATCTGGAGACAGTGGAAAGCATGACAATCCTACCAGACACCCTGTCATTGATCAATGTCAGCTACCCTACATTTATCTGGATAACCTACTCATGTATTCGCTTCCAGGCCCAGCACTTCCTGGGATTCATCACCTCATATGGCCTGTATCAGTTGGTAGATGGACTAACGGGAGGTGAAGACATACTAGAAGTGGTAATCACTGACATGTGCAACAGGTGCACTACAGCAGAGGTAAACCGGTCACTGTTTAGATCTGACCATGAACTATTCACTGATTTCTACTCCCAGCCATCTCCCCCACCCAAGGAACACACAGTGAATGCCTTTCCTACAGCTACATTCACAGTACTAATGGCAGAGGTGGGAGGGTTTACAGCCCCCATGCTCAGGGATGACACTGCTCAAGATACAGAATTATGAATGCACTCTATAAGCACTACAAAGATGTATGAGTCATGCCATCAATGGTAAATCAGAACTACCTACTCCTACACAAGGACACCAGTCTGCGGAACCCCTGCAGTATACAGGCTATACAACAGAAGTAGTACAGTAGTCCAGAACAACAGCAAATCCCAAGACATGCAGACATCCATGACTAGTATTAGCAAGATACTTATGTTACTCATGTAATCATCCAAGGCTGACATCCACAGGTAAATAGGCATGGATTCTGAATATGACCACAATGGCGTCTTTGACTATGTCAAGGATGCAAGCAGTAACACACAGATTTGCACTGTGCTGGTGCAATATTGCACTGAATATACTGACCCTACTGATATCACCAACACACTTGATGATACATTTGGAGCAAGCTTCACCCCCTGCTGGGCCCACAACAATACCCAGAACATACAGTATTCCAGACATCTGAGACATACAGGTGGTAATGGCCCTTTCAAATGGCATGACAGAGTGTCACTGGATGCAGATGATGTCCCAGACTGCATCCTGCAGACACTACAAGACAAAGTGACCCCCCCGCCTAATATAGCAATTCAACATCAGCCTCTACACAGGCTACATGGCCATTCACTGTCGCATGGCAACAGCTATTACACTCCACCAAGGTGGTGACACAACTGACCATGGTTACTACCACCCCATAGGCCTGAGTAGCCTGATCTGCATGGCTATGTAGCGCATCCTCATGGCACACATTAACATAGGCAATGGTAACCTCCAGACACTTGACCCTACCCAGGTCACCTTGACTGAGTGCAGATTATGCCTACTGAACTAGTTTGACATCTTACAGCCACCTAGACTTTAGATGTGGGGAGTGGTAGTTCACACATACTACCTGGACCTCGCCAAGGGTTTTGACACTATTCCCCACTCAGGTATTATTTCTACACTCACCAGCCAGTACATACACCCATACAGCACAGGTTGGTTTGCCAACAGGCTTACACACAGAACCCACATGGTAAGCCTAGCAGCCTCCAGGTCCAACTCTTGACCAGTCACAACTGGTGTCGCACAGGACTCAGTCCTGGGACCCCTACTGTTTGACATATACTCCTCAGAGATATGGGCTAACACAGGTAGACTACAGCAGGCCGTGTTTGGTGATTACTGCAGACTGTGAGCCATAACCGGCAGTCCAGCTGTCACAGATGTCCTTCTTCACATAGACCAACACAGGGTGTCAGAGTGATGGCCTACAGCTAAAGGCCACATACTGCATGGTCATTCCATTTTGGGAAACTACACACACACACATATATTAACACATGAGTGGCAAACAGTATAATTCAGATGATGTAATGGGTATGTGGGGACTAGATTACATAGTGATCTCTCCTTTGACAGTCATATGTGCAAAGTAGTTAGGACATCCATCTATGTAGGCCATCTAATTACTTAAGGGTTCACATCTAAACAGACTTAGGTTATTGTGTCCCTTTACTCATCAGTCATCAATCCCATCATCGAGTATGATAACCCATTTTGGATATACCTCAGAAGACACATCTGGCATCTGGAAGGGCCACAAACGTACCTCGCATAGAGGGATAATGCCCTCAGACATGTGTCTTATGCTGCCAGACTGCATAAACTCATGCATTACTCAGTGGCATCTCATTTACTCAGAGATGATATTTGCTGGCCAACAAAGCTGTGTCCAAGTCAGGCTTAATGGATATGCTCCACCTATGGGCATCCATGTCACAGTGAGCCACACACTGTAATGAGCTACACCTTGCCACAACCATAACTGGAAGATGCTGGAGTGACAGATTCCTGTCATGGGTACTTCCCATTATTTGGAACTACATCCTTGATTACATTATACGGAACCCCTCACTAATACTCCAGGAAATCCTTGCAGAGTGGGTGGGGAACAGTGGATACACCCCAGGCATCCCACAATTGGCTCTGCTCCACAGAGGGACAGTTAGTTAATCAATGGGGTGGCAACAGCAGACACATTTTGGTTATGCTTATGACTGGCCTTGGGCAGGTAGGCATGTACCTACCTATGTATCTATGAACCTATACATACAGTATGGGCACACGCTGAAAGCTTAATTTACTGTTCAGGTATTGACTTACCTTGTGCCAATGGCAGTTGTGTGTACAATAGTTGATGGCTGCCTATGTAGGATGCACACATCAGACCACCTATACATGACAATTTACAGGTGTTTGTTTGTGTGTGCCATCCATGTTTGCTGTGCGTGCAGGTGGAGAAGGGTGTCAGTCCATAGGTGCCTACACTGTCAGTGTGTGTGCTATACATTCCTTTTTGCCAAGGCATGGGCATACTGGGCATGCCTCCGTTTGCCTACTGGGGCTGACACAGAGTGTTCATTGTCTGAGTCCCTCTGTGCCTGTGGGGCCCTTGGCAATGGTGGTGGGCTGTAAGGTCCTTCACCATTCTGTCCCTGCTGCTGCTGTTTCCGCAGGATCATATTGTGTAGCATGTCACATACTATAAAGATGTGGGCACATGTGCCTGGAGAGTACTGCAAGGCTCCACCAGATATGTCCAAGCAATGGAACCATCATTTCAGCATCCCAAACACACGCTCTGTGATGATTCTAGTTTCTGCATGTGCCTCATTATGGCATTCTTGCGTGGCTGTGTGTGCATTTCTGTTGGGAGTCATCATTCATGGTTCCAGTGCATAGGCAGCATCCCCCACCAGGTGGCCATATGGGATGTCCCCCCGGCAAATACCTGATACAGCTGTGAGGCATGCCAGATGTGGGAGTTGTGATAACTTCTAGGGCTGCCAGCACACACATCCATGATAATGCCCTGGGCATTGCACACAACCTGGCAGTTGATGGGGGGGTATCCCTTGCGGTTTATGTAGCGCCTACCCTTCTCACTTGGTGGTGTCTTGATGTGTATGTGTGTGCAGTCTATTGCACCCAGTACCTCTGGGTAGTCTGCCACATGGTGGAAGAGATGCATATTGCTGGCCAACTCCTCCTGGATAGTATATGTGTCTCATTGGCATGTGGTAACATGGCATCCAGGACCTGGTGGAGTACCCTGGATGCTAATGCCTGTGAGATCCCCATGATATCCCCGGTTGGCCTTTGAAATGTACATGTGGCTAGTATTCTCAAGCTTACACATACCTTCATGTCCACTGGGATGGGTTACCCTCTGTTATTTCTGGCTCTGAGGTGTGGCCAGCACAGCTGAACAAGTTGCTGTTTGGTGTCCCTGTCCACCCTGTAACACTCTACTATCTGCAGATCATGTAGCCCCTGGCAGGTTAACCTGAGTCTGAACACTCTTCTCCTCCTCCAGTGCCTGAGATGGTTGTCAGCATCATCCTCCACACCACCATCAGTCTTCAACACATGTTGGTGAATCAAAGCTATGGCAGCCCCTAACATGTACATATTAAAAGTTCCCCGTCTGTATACACCAATGGTGCAGAGTGTCTGGGAATACACAAGTGTGTGTGTGGGGCTTTCACACTTTATACTATTGTGCAATGGATGCTGCTGGTGTAATTGGGTGTGTATGTGCAATTCCAGCTGTAGGGTATCTTAATTATGGGTTTTACAGCAGATACTGCTATTGTGGGGCCTTTGGTGTTGACTTACACATGGCTGCCATGATTCATCTATTGCCCTTTACTTCACTTTTCATCCCGATTCCCCTCCAATTGTCAGGCATGAATCCAGCTGCCTGCTTTTTTGTTTTGTACTTTCTCATCCCAGGATTGTGTTGCGAAATGTGTTATGTAGCTGATCTACTGCAGGTTTGCTTTGTTCTCCTGTGACAATTCTTTTTTCATTGCAGTACGGCACCTCCCCTTTCCTGTTCTGCCGGTAGCTGCTAGCAGCCTTGTTAGCTGTTGTCAATGGCCCACTGTGAGTTCCTAGGTGTTAATTACTCATTTATACTCCAATTACCATGCTGCAGCATTTCCTTATTGTCTTCCCATATCCACCCTGTTTCAGCTATGGTGCGTGCCGCACACATCCGTTTACTGGGTTTGAGCGCATTTTCATCCACATTCACATGCACTTTCGGTTGCCTTGTGTGCTCTCAGCTAAGCAAAGCTATGGCTACTTCCACACCCCTATCCTGCGGCTTTGCTTAGCAACAGGCAACCCGGATTAGCAATGCTCCAATGTGCTTACAGCTAAGGTGGCGCAACCCTCTCTTGATGTCATGTTTATCTCCAGGCCACACCTCAGTGTTGTACTGCTACGCTGTGTGGTACATCCTTACGCTGGTGGGGATTTTGCGATTCAGTATTACTTGACTCATTTGCATGACATTGACTACTAATTTCTAGTTACTGCACAGAACACTGCCAACAGACCCTTAGCAACCCTTGCACCATGGTTGTGGTGTAGCATGCGTGCCATTGACTTTTATGGGGAATTCATGAATTGTGTTACATTGCAGTTTTATGACATATAAATATATTTTCATTGTGATCCCGTTTGCGCACCGATGCACTGTGATTTTACTTTGCGTTAGTGTGGCCAAAACATTAAATGTTATTTTTTATGTGTTGTGCATGTTTTTTTATGCCATTGGCTATATATTTAGCCATTGGCATATACTAACATTATAATATGTAAGTTTGGTCCGCTTTTGGGCTCCAATTTTATGTTTGAAAAAACGTAAACCGTTTTTTTGGTTTACATTTCTGCATGCTTACACTATGCTTGCACCACTTCATGAATCGCTATATACCTTAATTTGCATGCTACACTGCTGTGCATGGGATAATTAGCATACATGTGCCGGGAGCTGCGCACCTCTGGTAGTGCATGTGGAAACAGCTCGTACCTGAATCGCTCGGCGGCCATATCTGGCATTAGATCACCAACGCTACTCCTGCGCCTGGCGCAAGCTTCATGAATACCGGGGTTAGTTTATTTAGCCTCCTGTGTTAAGTGCTATAAATTTTATGTTGGCAAAGCCAACCGCCATCTCAAAACCAGGATTAGCGACTATCTATATTGTACAAAAAGGGGAGAAGAAAATAGTGCATTGGCTAAACATACTATATCTATGGGGAATGAACACACGTTCTTATTCCAAGTACTTCATGTACAATATGCCAATGAAAGACTTGGTGATTTAGTAAATGATTGAAGAGACGCAAACGCTAATATATTTTATTTTTTATTATCCATCGAGTATAGTAACATACTTTTAATACCAATTTCCATATGTTTTGGTTGTCTAAATGCATTTTATGTTTGAATACACTATTATTTTATCCTTGTTTTCTCGGTTAATACCCTGCATTGTGCTTAGCAGGTTTGAGGTATTTTTTATTACCTATTGAGTACATCAATATACTTTTAATACTAATTTCTATATGTGTTGGCTGTCTAAGTGTATTTTATGTTTGAATATACTATTTATTGTTGACAGCGAACATGATACCTTTTAGGTATTTTTTAATTATTCACTTTTTCATATGTTGAGTAGTGCTCTTTAATGTATTTCATTTATTAATGTATTTTTCCTTTATGGCAATTCTTGCAATGTTAGTTAACAAGTAGTAGACTTGTAAGTTTAATGGATCCTTTTGCGTTGTTACATCATTTCCTTTACACATTGTTTTTAAAAAGTGCATGCAGTTGTATCAGTTGTAACCGTTTTCTCTGAAGAAGCCACTGCATAGCTAGTGGCGAAAACGCTTGTGGATACTAATAAATTGCGTTAAGATTACTGTTGTTTTGGTATCGTTCATCTGCTGGTGCAAGGATTCTGTGGTATTGTGTGTGATTTAGTAAATGACACAGAACTAACAGAACTGAAATGGATTTTTAGGCTCGGAGCCCATAGAGGGTATGGGCTGAATGATACACTATCCCTTTTACCTGTCTTAAGAAAAGAGAATATTAAGAAATTAGTTTACATGGCATAGGTTTTATGAAAACCTTTTATAATTATATGTTTTAGCATGTTATTGAACCTGTATTTTATGTTAAATTGATTTGTTATATGAATGAAGAATGGTTTTAAATATGTATGTGCCTTTAAATATTTTGGAGGGAAACTAGTTTGTGTTGATTAGGTATGGTATAAAAACTGAGTCTTTTATTAAGTGTAATGATGTGTCTGAGGAAGTAATTTTTTATGAAAGTGCTAACACAGTACATTTTTGTGGAATTGGAATAATAAAAAGACTTGTGCACTCTTTAACAGTGTGCCTGTCTCCATACCTTGGGACTTTTTCTGATTTATATCTTTGGATTTTGCTCACTTTGGTTTGGGGCTTTTTTTGCATAAATATATATATATATATATATATATATATATATATATATATATATATATATATACACACACACACACACACACACACACACACACACACACACACAGACACACACACACACACATATATATATATATATATATATATATATATATGTACACACACACACACACACACACATATATATATATATATATATATATATAAATCTACATATATATATATATATATATATATATATATATATATATATATATATATACATATATATATATGACTACAGATGAAGATAAAGACATAGTTTTCCTAAAACTGTGGGTAACTGAGTCTGGAAAAAGATCAGAAGGTGATCACACTCAAAATAAATACAACAGGCATAATATAAAAATAATCACCTCTATCTCAGTCAGGCCCCATTTATGATAGTTAGTCTCTAAGAAAGAAACAGACATCTCTCTCAGATTAAATAATTGTTCACTCACTTTATCAAATTTCCCATTAAGAAAACATAAAGCAGTATGAGACTTCAGATCAACTAAGCTCAATTCATCAGAATATATACAATAAAAATAAGATTTATCTGAAGGATATATTTTTATTCTATACCAAATCACTTACATCTCTCTCTCTCTCTCTCTCTCTCTCTCTCACACACACACACACACACACACATATATATATATCACACACACACACACACACACACACACACACATATATATATATATATATATATATATATATATATATATATATATATATATATATGGGTCTACTTTTCTTGATCGAAATTTCAAAATCTTGAACAAGAAAAGAAGAAACCCACTAAGTGAAAGTGCACTACATCAAAAGTGCACTTTCGCAAAAGCCGATTCACCGAATCGAAAAAACAAAAAACAAAACACATAACTTTAAACACTATTTTGCAGGGGGGCAAGCCCCCCTGCATGCCCTCTACTTAAATATTCTAACTCCGAGATCACACTACAGTGGGGAAAAATATATATTTCTTTATCCCCACTGCAATTTGCTTGGCTGAATCAGCTTTTGCGAAAGTGCAATTTCAATGTAGTGCACTTTCACTTAAGTGGGTTTCTTCTTTTCTTGTTTGAGATTTTGAAATTTCAATCAAGAAAAGTAGACCCATATATATATATATATATATATATATATATATATATATATATATATATATATATATATATATATATATATATATATATATATATATGTGTGTGTGTGTGTGTGTGTGTGTGTGTGTGTGTGTATATATGTATATATATGTGTATATGTATACATATATATATATATATATATACAGAGAGAGAGAGAGAGAGAGATGTATATACACATCAATACATGCACATATATGTGTCTATCTATTTATATGAAATTTATATTTAACCAAGAATTGATGCCTAAGATGTCTTAAGTATATTTACCCAGCATAAAGTATTTCTTAAAGTATATAAACCTGCAATTGAAAATAAAATTAAAAGTAAATCTCTTCTCCTCACTTTGGCCAAAGTTTGATGCTAATGTTAAAGAGAATACTTTGAAAGAATCAATACAATACAATACAATACAGAATTAAATACATTTCCCTTAAAAAGTATTTTTTTACCCAGTTCATCATTGTTAATAGTGCTTATCTCACTCCCACTATAGAAAGTCAACTATTATCTCAAAACTTTTTCTTACTGTGAAACTTGTCAGAAACATAACACTAACACTAACATTATGTCCAAATGTTGATCATAATCTTATCTGCTGAGATACCAGGTTCAAACCTTACACTATGGACTGTCAGTTTCCCTCTGTGTCTTCTGCCAGCCTCGTGGACGTAGTTTTGTTGTGGCAGTGTAGCAACTGCCTCATGTACACTGACGGGCACTTTCTCCTAAATCACTAAATTAAAATTTGTGAGAGATGCTCCTACACTAAGACTCTGGAATCACTGTTCTTCACACCCAGAACAGCAACACTAAACAGGTTGTCAGCTCACACAACACAACTCCTGTTCGTAATATGTACCCAACACATAAACATTCATATGCAGAAGTACTCTCCAGAAGCTTACATAAACTCCAGAGACCTCCAAAATACAAACATGCTACACCTAACACAACACCCAAAGCACCTGACGTACCCAATACACATAAAAACACTAGCACCTGTGTCTCACCAAATAAGCCCTTAAGGCAAAGCACACCTATTCCATATGTTTTAGTTATAGATTATTCTATAGTGAGACAAACAGAAAGCCCACTCATCGGGTTGAACAAGGGGAAGGTTTTGGTCAGCTGCCTGTCTGGTGCAAGCATTCACTAGATCACAGTTGCACTCAAGTCTCTCAACAAGTACCATTATGACGCCATCATAGTTCATGTCGCTGTGAATGACTTGAGATGTATCTCTCTGGACTATATGAAGAGAGACATGAGTGAGGTCTCTGAATATGTGTCTCAGGTGGGTATATCCCTAGCTTTGAGAAGCATTTTACCCCCACCTAGGATTATACCACAATATAAACAAAAGATGATTGACTTCAATAATTGGCTTTGTTTCTGTTGTCATTCTAATGGGATCAAGTTCCTGTCAACCTGGGATGACATGGTTGATAAACCACGCTGCTTTGCTAGAGATGGTCTTCACCTGTCATCTCTAGGCTTTTGGTTGCTGGCTAAGGCACTTGCCTTCCCGATAATACCTTCTTTAGGCAAGGTCACAACAACAAAATTCCTGATATGAAAATATCAAACACAAAGAAACTAAGGGTCATGCTTCTAAATGCTAGGAGTTTAAATCAGAAACTGCACTTTTTTTGGAAGCAGTCCTTTCCCTGGAAGATGATAATGTCTGTACAGTAACAGAAACTTACTCAAGACCACAGAAAGTACCCAAGTCTTGCAAGGCTACAATGCTTTCTACACTTTCAGACTGCAAATTGAAGGTGTGAGAACCGAAGAAGGTGGAGTATCTATCTTCATAAAATATTTTTACACGTCTAGACAGGTTACACAAGAAAACTCTCTGGAGCTACTCCAGGACCAAATTACCATAGGTAAGACTTCCATTCATGTCATTGTCAGTTATAGGTCCCCTTCCATGAATCAAGGTGCCCACACTGCTTATTTAGACCTACTTGGGACAATTATGGTACAACCTAACACTCTAGTGATGGGTGACTTTAGCTATCCTTCCATTAATTGGGAAATTTATACAAGCCCAAACTCACTCACATAAAAGTTCCTGAACCTGTTAATGCAAATGCCCTGGAACCAAAAGTGCACCACCCCACAAGGGGCTCCAATATTCTAGACCTGGTTCTCACCAGTATGACTGACTGATGCAATGTCTCAAGTGCAGGGCCCACACTGGTTAAATCCAACCATAAGTCAGTCATTTCTGAAGTAGCAATAACACCAGACCTCCCCAAAGGAGAAGTCAAGATAAAAAAAAACTTCACAAAAGCTAACTATACCCTCCTAAGGGAAAGTATAATTGACTTCCAAGCTTCAGTTTCCACAGGTGGCATTGATGGCTGTATTAAGGCATACACTGATGCCTTGTACAAACGTATACATAAATGCATAGATACAGCCATGCTGGATAGAATTAAAGAAAGATCCTCAAGAAAAAACAAACCATCCTGGTGGACATCTAGCCTTAATAAATTATACAATAAGCGAAAGAAGCTGCTGTCTAAAAATACAAAAGTGAGATCCCAGACCTGGAAGAGCAAACTCCTCAGCCTAAATAAGCAAATAAGACAACGCATAAAATCTTCAAAAAGCAACTATGAGAAAAACTCTAGCAACCATAGCCAAGGATAACCATAAGGCTTTCTTCAACTACGTCCGCAAACTAAAGGGTAGGACTCAGATGTGTTCTGAACTAATTGTGGATGGCATTACACACATTCACCCTGTAGAAGTGAAAAACCTGCTAGCAGACAGGTTTGTTTAAAATTTTACACCCTATCCCCACCAAGTGTACCACAAACCATGTCTTCATCATCTCCTCCTCCCTGCATCTCCAAAGAGCAAGTCATCAATGCTCTCTCCAAGGCTAAGAACACAGTCTTCATGGGACTAGATGGCATTCTGGACTGCATTCTTAATGTTCTAAAACAAGAACTAGATATTCCATTAGGCACTCTATTCAACCACAGCCTAAGTACTGGCTTTGCCCCCACTGAATGGAAAATAACCACTGTTATCCCACTCCACAAGGGTGGCTTGGCAACAGACCAGGGTAACTATAGACCCATAAGTTTAAACAACCTCATCTGTAAGGCAATGGAACAGATAATCATGGACCTCATAAATAAGGCTATAGGTGACCTCCAAACCTTGGATCATTCCCAGTTTGGTTTTGTCAAGGGCAGGTCATGCTTGTTAAACATGGTGGACTTCTTCACAAACATAACCAGAGCTATAGATGAGGGCAAAGCCATAAACAGTATTTCTTGACTTGGCCAAGGCATTCAACACTATCCCATATTTGGGCATCATTGACACACTGCCCAGTTGAATATCACCCCCTATGTTGTCAGGTGAGTTGTAAACTGGTTCACAGATTGACAACACTCAGTCAAAGTGGGAGACTTTTCTTCTACCAACAGACCTGTCACCAGTGGGGTCCTGCAATGGTCAATGCTGGGCCCCTTCTTCTCTGGCATATAATTCTCAGAAGTCCAGGCCAAAATGTAGGGGCTGTAGCTAAACAAGTTTGTGGATGACTGCAAATTAGGTGCTATCACTGAATCCCTTTGCAATGTCAGTGTACTTCAAAAGCGGCTTACGCAGACCAATGATTTGTGCCAAAGCCATGGTCTTAAACTAAATGCTACAAATGCATCATCATTCCCATCAGTAAAACCTATGTCCCTGATGATTATATAATAAACAATAATACCCTAAGTACCAATTCAGTAGAGAGAGAGACCTGGGTACACATGTTCCCTGTGTCCTCAACTTTGACCACCACGTATTTACTGTGGAGAGGAAGGCAGTCATGGCACTCACCTGGTTAGCAAAGGCATTGCCTCAAGAGCAAAAGAGGTTATAACTCCCCTGTACTTGTCCCTCATCAGGCCCAGTATTGAATATAATACTCCCTTTCATATGTGCTGTATCAGAAAGCTGCAACAACTTGAGAAACATCCAAGATTTTTAACTAAGAAAATTCAGGGTCTCCAATACATGTCTGAAGTTGCTATCACTGTACTCAGTAGCATATAAACTACTTAGAGGTGACTTATGTCTGGTTTACAGGGCTATCTCTCACTCAAATCTATTGGAAATGCTGCACATCCGTAAGTCAAATGGGAATAGAGTCATCCATTCCAGGGACCTCAATCTAGCCTGTGACATAAACAGGGCCTGCTGGGGAGACAGATACAGCTCTCAGAGGTTGACACTCCTCTGGAATAGGTTTTTAATCCCTATCAAGCAGAGCACCTCCATGACCCTGTTTAATTACAACCTGGGTGACTGGATGAAGAAATATACATTTCTGCAGGCTTCCCTCTTGGACATGGGTAGTCCTTGATAGAAAAACCTTGGGCATAGATGATATCTCTCATCTAGTATTGTATTGGGATTTAATGGCTAGGCTTGTAAAGGACCTCAGGTCAATAACATAGGAACATCCTATGAACGTATAAACCTACAAAAATATGTAAAAAGTGTTTAATTGGGATAAAAACAAATAAAACTGATATTAGCAACATAGATTGGAGGATAGCAATATTACATTTTCCCTCAGTATAAGCACACAAGGACAAGTTAGACATATTAATCATTACCACACCTCTATTAAAATAATATATTTCTCAAAATTTATTAAACATTAAATCTATTAATTAGTCTAATTTCATAGAACTGACTGTTAAGCAATTAAAACTATGCCTCATTTTCAGTGACACCCTGACCCCATGTGGAAAAATAGGAAAAGGGGTTAAGGATGGATGGATGGATGAATCATAAATGGGTAAAATATATTACATGGGTAATTCTGCTTAAAATCATTTCTTAATATTAAACTACAAAATCAATATTCAATTATATTTGTCCTTGTACAACATTTTCCTTTAATTTTATTAACATTCTCAGTGGTTTTCTCAGTTTTCTTCTAATTTTATTTTACATATGCCTGGAAAAAGATATTATAATTATTGTATAAACACAAAGACAACTAAATTAGGTGAGAAGCTCAAAACTAACTTTTATATTAAATTTGCCAATAGTTTCATATGCTGGGCTCATTTAGCGGTTGGGGTGGAGCTGTGTGTATTTCTATTTTGACATATTTGCTTTTGTTGCTTAATCACTTTATCGTTGTTGTAGTTAGTATTTTTCTTCTATGATTATAACCTTTCCAGATAAAGAATAAAAAAGGTTTCATAAAGAAAACACAGTATTTAAAATGTATTGTAATAGAGCAGTGTCTCATGCAAATGCACTTGTTAGCTTGTTCCTACAAGTGTAAAAAAAACAGTATGATGATACAGACTGCCTTCAGTCCAGTACCTCGATTTTCTCTCTCTGATTTTCTGAAGTCTGTGAACTAAACCACAGTCATGGGAGATATAAGAACAACATCTTTTAGCAAGGTCTCTACAACAAAAGTACAGTTATTTTTACAGCAAACAAAACAAAATAAGGGACTAGTACAGGGCCATGATTGCCTAATCACTTCTTACGTAAAATATCAAGACAGCTATGTTTTAAATTAAAAATATATCACTGTTTGTTCACAAGGAAAATTCTTTCACTAATATATAAATACAAAAAAATCCATTTAGAAAATATATTATGTGAAGTGGTAGTGCACCCTAGCAGATAAGATTCTCAGGAGATGCACGGCAACTGCAAAATGCTAATCACATTTGTGATAGAGTATTCATACCTGACATTGCAAGATTTGGAATTAATACACTATGGACCCAATCTAGAAAGGTTACCATGAGGTGTATATGAGGTGGTCACCTTTTGATAACCATTTCTTGTTCAGATACAGCCCTACAATGCTGCTGCAACACAAAGACATGCATCAGCACAATTGGCTGTCTCTTTGGCCATGCTAAATGCTAACGTGGCATTCCAAGGGAAAGGCATATGCTAATTAGCAATATGCTCTCCCTCAGAATTGTCTGCAAAAAGGCATTTATGCTGCCCAGTAATTCAGAGACTTACTTAGCTGCATATGTTACTGTGGTCACTCCTGGATTTGAGTGTTAATAAACACAACCAAAAGCTCATGTTCTTCCATCATAGTAGAAGGAAGTTGCCAGAGAGTTTAGCACACAGTGTTGAGGGGTTAGGGAGGTAGTAGTGCATGTTTTGCATGCATGTATGGAATGAATGCTTGTATGTGTGTGTGTGTTTGGGGGAGCCTGGGAAAATTGTTATAGGTCTACAGTACCCTTTTCTAACGAGGAAATTCTAAAACATTTGGTCAGTGTAAGGCACTTAAACATAATGAGGAATGGGACCACTAGCTACCTGGGGATATACTTTGTATTGCTTCTTATCATTACCTAACAAACACATGGGCAGTGTGAACATCTAGCCACAAGGGACTACAGTTAACATCATACCTTAAAGGAAAAAATAGTGGGGATCAGTAGCCATCAGTGATAAAACTTAACTTTGTGTATTAAAGGAAAAAAGTTGCAGAGGACCACCAGCTACCAGGAACTAGACTTAACATTGTGCCTTAATGTCACAAAGGCCAGGAGAACCATTAAACACTGTGAGTATTCTAAACAGAATGCCTTAAAGGCAATAAGAAAGATTCAAACCTTTGACCCACAGTCCTCTGTGTTCCCACCAGTGAACAAGAATAAGATGGAAATACCAGCTGAAACTTGAAAAAGAGTATATTACAAAAGAACGGTGGGACCTGCACCAATGACACAAGATAAGTGCAGCATACCCCACTGTACTAACTGATGAGTTGGTGTAGCATTTTTTCCTTTATTTGATTAGGGTCACAGCAATACACAAGAACTGCAATACTTTGCCAGTGGTACAGCACATCTAAGCATGCTTGTCAACCTCACAGATCAAGAAATCTAGACAAAGCTAAAATTAGTCATGGTACAAAGACACAAAATCAAGGACATATTTTAATTATTACTCTTACAAAGTCAGAAAGAAGATATGAAGTCTGAAACTCTAATGACTGACATTAATGACTGACTGTGATGATTCAAGATTTATGAGGGTAGTGAAAAAGTAAGAGAAGACACTGAGGATGATCTGTCACCTCAGCAAAAAGTATTGTGTGTGCAGTATGGTAGAATGAATGGGAGTGCCTGTGCTAATCTAGTACCAAAAGAAAGTACTGATATAAACTTGCAGTATGCAACAGCAATTCAGAGAAATACAAATTAGCAAATAAAAAGATCTTTCCTCATTGCACTTAATGGATCTCTGAATAGCAAAATACCACATCATGGAAACATTCCCTTTTTACTGAAGCTCTTACTGCAAATAGCAAGGCTATTTCTGAATCCTTAAATTGATTTCATGAAATTTCTGATCCAATTCTAAATGAAAGTTGTATTGAAATGCCATCTGCGCTCTAACAAAAGTATAAAAATTCTAGGTTCAGATATACTTCTCTCCATCTTAATCATTTGAAACAGAGACATACTGTTTTACATAATAAAGGTGATACTTTGACTTCTATGTGTTTCTCATAAATTTGCATTATATTTCTATTGTCTTAATGCTACATACCCATCTTGTCAACAACTTACAGCACTGGCTACTCTTCAGCCTAGCAGATACTAATTAGCCAAAAGCTGTTTTTCACACCTGTTTATTCAATATTCAGAAATATATATATATGTTGTGAGTTTGGCATGTTGGATGGAGATCGCATTATAGTGAGAATAGGGAATTGTACCCTTTCCCGCACTGTAGTGTGATCTCAAAGTTTGTATATATAAGTTGAAGGGGGTGTCAGGGGCACAGTTTTATGCCACCGGATGTGGTGGTATGTTAGAAAAAGAATTTTCGACATTTTTTTTCGTTCATTCTTTTTCTCGGTCACTATCATAACTTTCAACAATGTTTTTCAAGTATGTAAGTACTTGCAACAAACATGTTTAAAATTATGATAGTAAACCTATAAATATATTTATATATATATATATATATATATATATATATATATATATATATATATATACGGGTATACTTTTCTTTGTCAAAATTCCATTATTTCGAAAACGAAAAGTAGAGGACCACTTACCCAAAAGTGCACTTAAACGAAAGTGCACTTTCACGAATACTGGTTCAATGAACCGATAAGAAAAGAAACAGGAAACACTGTGGCTCCGAAGCACACTACAGTGGGGTAAAGGGAATCTACCTGTTTCCCCAGTGTTGTGCGATCTTGGAGTTAGTATATTTAAGTAGCGGGGGTGTGGGGGGTGCAGTCCCCCACATTGTGGGTGCAGGGGGCTTGCCACCCTGTAAAACACTGTTTTTTGTGTTTCCTTTTTTGTTTTTTTTTTTTTGTGAAAGTGCACTCACTTTCAAGCGCACCTTCACGTAAGTAGCCCTCTACTTTTCTTTCTCAAAATAATGACATTTCGACAATATATATATATATATATATATATATATATATATATATATATATATATAGTTGTCAAAACATTTGCATTTTTTCTTTATGACTTTCCTATTTAACATTAAATCTATTTTTTTGTTGCAAAGGGAAATAGATTTTTTTTCTGCAGAGCTGGGAATTATAGTTAAGTTTCTGGTAAAAGACTTTTGTTCTTGTCTTTGCCATCTTGAATATTAAGTCTATATTTAAAGTAAATCATATTAAGACTGAAACAGAACATTATGGAGTTTTTTTTTTACATTTTGAAGTTTTAATCTCCCATTATGTAGAGCCTGTTTCTAAACTGCCAGCAAGGAAGCGACTGTGCTCTGCAAGACCATGAAATTCATATCAGTGCCCGAAGTACATTTTAAAGTGACTCATAAACTGTGAACAACAGCTTTTAAAATATGGTTTCAGTATATGCAATTAAAAATGATAAATGGGAATCTGAGTATAAGTGAAAGAAGATATAATTAAAGATGTTATTGCAAATGCTGATGGCAACCTTTTTTTCTTCTGACTTCTAATCATATGCTAGACTTCCTATGATACTATTTTTTACCTGATTAAAAAATCAGTGACATAAACAGGAAGAAACACAAGCAACACTTCACCACTGAGAACTATTCTTAGGCTATAAAAGGACTACACAGTAGAAAGAAGCTATACAAGCAATGCACAGTTTAAACTGACAAACAGTCACAGTATGATAGGCTCAGGAGGCTTTTTTTTTTTCGATGTTCATAGGTAAGTACTAGGCTAGCTGCCTTTGCAGGCCATTTTAAGCATAGCCAATTTCCCTTTTGATGCTTGATTAACCTAACTTATTTCCTGTTACATTGGCCTTACCCATCCCATGGTCGATAATTACATACATTACTCCTAGTTTAAATAACTAGGAACATACCACAGATAATTTTAATGGACCCATGTGTGGGATAAAGCACATAGGAGCTGCCTGTGTCCATTAGTAGTTTAGTGAGCAGTCCTGCTGTATATTTTATATTACTCAGACATAAATTCTAGTTGAATTTAAATATCAACAGGGATGAGCCTTGTGCCAGAGCAGTTGTATCTTCTTCGAGAAATGCTTGTCCCTCTAAACCATTCTGCTGACTTGCAAAAGAGGTTTAGATTCCTGGAATGAGGATTTCTGTTGCCATTTGATTTGCTGATGTGCGATAGTTATATACTTATTGGGTGGGAAGATGCCTTGTATGCCAGATAACACCTCAGAGTAGTCTGTAGGGTATGGATAACAGTGACAGGGCTTTGAGCCAGTCCATGCAGCAGCATACTGATTAGGCATTGTATTCATTTAGTAATATATCTCTGTGGGCATTCGAGTTGTTGCATGTGTCTTGACAGATACATACAGAAGGGAGATGTACTTAACGAATGACCTAATGACATCTGAGAAAAAGGGGGACAATGACATCTCTAGATCTAGATGCAATCCCTTTGTTTATAAGCTGTACAAGGCAGCAGGGTTTTCTTACTACAGTGGGCATATGCTGGTCAACAGATAGATTACAGTCCACAAATGTTCTTAAATCTCAAGCAACTGGGTCAATTCTTAGGGGTGTACCTTCAATGTGGTAGTTAACTTTCCAAGTTTTGGTATTTAGTTTGTGTGTGTGTGTGTGTGTGTGTGTGTGTGTGTGTGTGTGTGTGTGTGTGTGTGTGTGTGAGTGTGAGAGAGACCACTTTGTGATTTAATTGGAAGATTTTTTTTCCTTTTCCATGCTGCTGTGTGATTGTGAAATTATTATATCTGAGGTGGTTTAGGGACTTCCTATGCAAGATGGGTGCAAAGGCAAATCACTGACTTTAAACTTTCTGTGTACTTTGCAGAGAAATGTGTTCCCCATCAGATATGCCTGAGCAATATTTCTGAAGTATTGTGAATCAATCTTTTTTAAGGGAAATCTATACAAATCAGCCTATGCCTTGGTGAAAATTTGTTTGCATTTGAGTGGAAATTAATGGACAAGAGTAATGTTATAAAATGATTATAAACAAAGGGTTAACAGCATGAAGTGGTCAAGAATTAAAGTTATGAACCTGGGAACATTTAAGACCTTTATTTTTCCTTCACAGAGCTTTAATCATTTTGAACTGTATGTTATGAGTGCACCAGATATCTCTGTACAGGTGAAGGCAGATATGCAGCAGTCACAGAAATGCCATAACTGATTGTCATCAATCACAGATATGCATTGTCACCTCTGTTTGGGGTTTTTTTGCTAACTGAGACAGATGGAGTTAATAGAAAAACACAGTATACTACAACAGCATCAGAAGAGCAACAGAATGGGAAGGTATACATCTTGCTAGTTCTTATATGAAATTCTGGTTCTGAATTTGGATATGGATTATCAAGATATGCAGTCTCAGAGCATCTTCCTCTTATTTGTAAAAGAAATTATAAACTAGTGATAGCACAAACATGTAAAAGTCTTCTACCAACTAAATTATGCTAATTTTTTACTACCCTTCATAAAGACACATGCTCTCAAATGACTTTTTATTTTCTATTGTGCACTGTCAGAATTCCTTTAAATATCTATAACCACATTTCTTTTTTTCTTTTTCTTCTTTTTAGCTTTCAATTTACACCATATTGTACCTGTCTATGCATTTGCTTGCTTAGCTAGTACAAATATCTGTTGTGTCTAGGTATGTTTATGGTGAGGACCTCTACATATATGGATATTTATGATGTTGGTTTGGGTGGAGTAGCAGGTGAGGTGTGCATGCTGACAACCCGCTCATTGTCATATGTACTGACTGGTGTGTAAGAGAGCATGGATTCAAGTTCTTAATACAGTTGCATCTCTCACATGTTGAGTTTGTGTGGAATAGCTGTAGAGGGTTGTCGGTGAACATGAGACAGTGGCTATACTGCCTCAGGATGCCCATGTTGACCAAGCTGGTGAAACTCAGGGAAATTGTCTGTCCATAGTGTTAGGTAAATTTATGGGTCTATATTACATGATCAAACAGTGAAAAGTGTGATCTCAGAGTGGGTATATTTAAGTAGCAGGGGTGGGGGAGTAGGGGGGCTCACCCCCCTGCTTAGAACATTTTTATGGTTTGCTTGGGTGTTTTTATGGGTTTTTTTTGCCGTTCGACATTACAGCATTTCAAAATTTATGGGTCAATTATTACATGTTCGAACATTTCATTGTTCGATCACGTAATATAGACGCAAATACATATGGACAGGAAAAGATTTCACACTTAGGATTGGTTAGTGGGTGAGAGGTGTGTTAGTACCTCTGAGACTAGGCTTAATGTTCCACCTGACAGTACAGCAGGGATACAAAAAACCACTACAGGGCCACAAGAAAAGTGCTAATCGAAATTTTAACAAGCAAAACATTTGCGTCTATAACCATCAGTGGTACCCTTCGCTACGCGGCAGTGCACGATGGTTAGGTACACAAAAACAAGCACAAATGGGCAATTTAAGTAAAATAAGAAATAACGCTTTACTCAAATTGGCCAGTAAAGAAGCTCTCTCTGAGCTCTAGTCCAATCACCCTCAATTAGATGTGACCCAGACAGCACTGTCCTCCCACAAGGATGCAGAAGGGATTTCTCCAACAAAGATTTCTTGAATTTGATGCTCAGAAGTTACAAAACAAACCCAGAAACAGCAAACCTGGAACTGGGCTAGGCTACAGCTGAACTAGTACAGTATACAGTAAAATTGGCAAAAAACAGGACAGACAATTCAAGCAGACAGTAGTTTCCAAATACAAATTAAAAGTGCAATATAAGAGCAAAAACAGGCACTTATAGTTAGTTGGAAGCAATGGATGCCTCAGATCTTTCAGTATCTCAGTGAAGAGCTGGCTTTAGTGTTTGAGTGATAACAAACAATCAAGATTCAGCAAGTCTGAATCTACCCTTTGCTATAAAATGCAGAAGTACTAGAAATTCAAAGTGCAGAAAATTGTAGTAACAGCAGCAAAAAAAAAAAAAAAATAAAACAAAAGAACAGTTTAAATAAAGCTGCAGGTCAGTAGAATACTCCTACAATAGTATAAACCACAAGCCTTCCTAGTGTGAACTAACTGGTCTACAACCTAAGTGATTACACCAGAACAAAGACACTTACAATAACAGGCCCAATAAGCCTTCACCAGCAATTCCCAGCTTAGAAGGGTGTAGGTCACACTCTCCTCCCACAAGAGTCATACCACAATCCTTTCTAATATAAAATAACTAGTTAGGAGCACAAGTGCTTAATCCAGAACTAAGGCATTTTCAGAATAATAGGCACAATAAACTTTTAACCATCAATTCCCAGGTTAGAAGGGTATAGTCTATCCTCTCCTGCCACAAGAGTTTAGACCACAAATCTTCTTAATGTAAAATAACTGTTTTGGAACCCAAGTGCATAAACTGGAACAAAGACACTTAGAACAACAGGCACAATAAGCTTTCACCCCGCAATAGATCAGCGGGCAGAATCTATACTCTCCTCCCACATGAGTGTAGACCATAAACCTTCTTAATCTAAAATAACTGGCCTGAAATCCAAATCTTTAAACCAAATCTTAGAGGCTTAGAATAACAATTACAATTTAATCATGCCACTAACAAGCAGTAATAACTGCAGCAGAATAAATGCAATTGAACACTTTTAAAAACAAGCAGCAAAAGCAAAATAAAGTAATAAAGCAAGAAGAGACACAAATACAGTAAAAGCAACTGAATAAAGTTGATTTTTTTAGTTAAGTAGAAAGGGAAGAAACAGAACATAATCCAAGGTTAAGAAACTAAGGGGGTAGGCCTTCTCACATGATCTCACTGTACTCATAGAATGAGCTGATGTTATGAGACTGGGAGGAGTGTCCAATATCAAATGTATAATAGAGGTGGGCAACTCAAAAGTTATGAAGTTTTAAGAATACAATGACCATTGGGAGGGTGGGTGAGAAAAATAAAATAGAAGCAGCGATCAACAGAAGTAAGGATTCCAGTAATATCAGGAATCATTGGAAATAAGTTCACTAGCCCTGAGAAATGTTTACAACACAATAAAACTTTACAAAACATAGAAATATTTTTGCAGTCTCAGAACAGCTTCTGCAAAATACTGTTAAAACAACATTCTAAAAGCAGTACAGTATAATGCGTTTCTTTAGCAATTGCAGGCTAAAAACAGCGATAAAGTCAACCAAATGTATAAATGCAGCATACAATTGTTAAATTTCACTGAAACAGTTAGAGCAAGTGCAAAAAATACACTTATATAAGCTTTGTATTTCCAGATGGTTTTAGAAGCAAAGTCTTGCAGCCACAGGTGAACAGCCAAAAAAGGTGTAGAATCATACAAAATATATTTCTTTTATACTATTTCTTTTGTTTATATTACTGTTTTCTTCATATTACTGTTTTCTTCTCGTCATATCTTCTTTAATGTGTTTTATTTTAGAAACTTGTTCAATTACTTAATGTTTTTGGTTCAGCATGATCTACATGTTTATGATGTGTAATGTTTATATAAGACATTGCAATTCATTTAAATAGGTACTAAAGGGGAGATTAAGCATTAAAATTGCACTGTTGTGTTGGGGTATGTGTCCCACAAGTGTATACCAGTGTAGGTGAGGATGGTGCCACTGTGGGGTTATGGAGGGGTAGTTAGTGTTATGAGACCTTCTTGTCTGTTTAGTTTTGATATGAATAGACACACATCATACAAATTATTCCAGACAACTGCTATGGATGCTTGATTTCAGGATATCTAAAACTTCCTTTATGTTTATTTCTGTGTTGTCTCTGCTGGGTCTGGTATTGAAATTTTGATACATCATTACTTGTTACTGTGTCCTGTCCTTATTTGTTACTGACTGCTTCCAATCTTATTCTTCTTCAGTCCTAAATTATCAGATGTGTACTGTCACATAATTTATGGATAATGCATTGTGATGTTGTGTTCTTTCTCACAGGTTAATAGCTGAGGTTTACTTTAGGTTACTCAGCTGTGTTTGTACATTTGGGTTTTCACTGTTTTATGTGCTGCATATAGCTACATGTTTATATACCATATAAATGCATACTGTAATTTCTTTTCACATTACTTTTTATGTACTTTTATATTTATAAGTGTTTTTTTTTTCATCCAAATGAATTGTTAGGCAACTACAACTCAAAGAATTGGAGCAGCCAACCAATTCTAATCTTCAAGGTGCATGTGCAAATTTTTCATTCAGTTGCAGCATAGTCATTAGATATTTATATAATTTGATATAAGCAGTGATATAAAACTGCAAAGGAAATGTATAAGTTCAAGCAGTGGGAAAATGTACAAGAAGGGAAAATGCATTAAATTAGTTTTGTATTCAAAGTGGAGCAGAGGTTGGGATGGGACTGAGGAATAAATTGCTACCAAAAAGCTAGATTAAAGTGTCTGAAGAAAGACAAAATTGGTTAAACCAAAAGATCTCTTACGTTGTTATAGAGCATGTGAAACATGTTGCCTTTAAGTTTTTAAGTTTTTATTTTTTATTTTATAAAAAAAAAATGTTTTTAAGTTTCTACTGGAATTCATTCATAGTTTTCCTTTTCCTGACGTCAGGGCATTATTTGGTAGTGCTTCATCATATGACAGTTTCAAAATAGTTATAAAATATTGTATACTGAAGATATGTAAAACAGAAAGAAATTCTGGTCATAGATGAAATTTAATTAAACGGAAGGTGAAAAATACACCCCGGTGGTGTGTTGTTGAGATGGTTTGCTCAGTCATCCTGCTGACCTGTAAAAGTTGTACTTTATAGTGAGATGTTAGCCTGGATGTGTGGCTGGGAAACACTGATCTTTTAATTAAATTTTGAAAAAAACTACTAATAGTCAGTGACCTGTGCCCATCTTTCAACAAGAATGTGACCTGATTTTATTTAATTCCACAATGTGTCTCTCTGTCTCCCTTCTGCTTTCACCATTTCTGGAAATGGGAAAAGTTACTTCAGTTTCATGGAGGAATCCATGGACCACAAGCAAGGAAGAATTGGTTGTCCACACATCAATACAGCAAGACAAAAAGGTGAAAGTGAAATGGGAAAGATCATTACTACTAAATAGCTAACTTGAGGACAAGTTACCTCATCTAATGCTACAAAGAGGTACAATAGTCTGCAAATCATACACACCTATGACACATCTGAGCAAGATGTGCATCCTTTTGGATTTTAAACCTGACTAAACTAGCTCTTGCTCATTTTCATTTTATTAAATTCAAGTGTCAATACTCTGCAAAAATATACAAATAAATAAAATGGATACTAGCAAAAATAGAAGCACTTTTCTTCTAAAATGCAAGACAATAAATCTGTAACTGTTATTTAACATATGAAATGTTACTTTTCTAACAAAAAGACCCATTTAGCACAATATTACAGAAAATGAGCAGATATAAAGGTAAGTACAACCCAGATATTATACAGTATACAGTTCTCTTGTTTTATTTTCCTCGAAATTCAGAAGTGAAGATAATTGTACAGTGGTGTTTCTATGGTGCTATATAAAGACAGAATCGTTTTATTCAAAATGAAGAGAAATTAGAGCTAAATTACAGACAGAAATGTACACAATCAAAAATACCATTAAACAGTCTTACAATTCAACAGAATGACAAGAACTAGCCAGCACAGTTAGTTACACAAATTCAGCAGAATAAGTTGCAACATTGGCAGTAATAGATGACAAAGGATCTTCAATCTAGTTACCACATAATCTACTAAGAATGCATAATGCTTTTGGTTCTTCTTTCCAAGACAGTCCTTGGTAAGAGCTTAAATTCTGCTTAACAAACCAATCTAGATACTGTAACACCATTCATCAGCTTGTCTACCTTTTTCAGTTTTGTTAAAAAAAAGGTCTGATGTTTAGTTCAAGAGGAAGTGAAGTATGATTGTTTCAATAAAGATTCATTGTTAATACTGGAACAAAAGCTGAGAAAATATAGTATGGATAATGCACATAGATTAACATTACATAGTATACCTGAAAGCTTTGAAGGTCATTTGTGTTATATGAATGATAATGAAAAACATAATTTTCCTAACATTTCTGAATACTTAAAATAATTTATTCAATGGCATATTACATTTAAAGGAGATCTCTCTACATCCTACAAAAATGTAATTAACAATACAAATAAAATTGACAATAGATTTTGGAAATTTATTGAACCAATAGAGGCAGAAGATCTATCGAATGGAAACAAAATGATATTAAATCCAGTAGGTTTATTATCATCATTTATATTGGAAAATTTTCACATGGAAATATTCATAGAAGTTTATTACATCATTCTAAATATCAACATTTAGTAAGTCAGAGATTTCTAAATGCTGCAGATGTCTTAAAATAACCAAAGCAGATTGGGTACATATGTTTATGGTTTATGGAAAAGTTGATAAATATTGGAAGGAGGAAAATAATTTCTTTAAGACACTATGGAAAGATAAATGTGATCTCACAGCAGCAACAATTTTGGTAAATGCTCCAATACCTTCTGTTATAAGTAATAATCAATACTGCATATTCTGGGGACTCCTTGCAGTTACCAGAAAAGGTAATTACTAGAAAATGGAAATCTGATTCAACTCCATTATTCAATGATTTCATAGAATTAGCCACTGTTTTATATAATAATGAAAAAGAAGTAAAGAAGTTAATATCTGAAAATTATATTTTAAAACCTTTTTTTGGACAGATCGGATATTTTAATAGTTGAATATAATGACAACCACATTTGAAGTTGGCTTTTTGATGATTTGACAAATATCTATTGTTATGTAAAAAATGTTTGAATCTTCCTTCCTTCCTCCTTTATATGTATATACTGTAAATACATTAACATTAAAAAAAAAATTGTTTGAAAAAAAACAGAAAGTGTCAACATTCAATAACATGTTATAAATGCTCAATGATTTGATCTATTTCACGATGTTGGAAGCTGAAATATCTGCTAAAGGTGCACTGTAAACTGCTAGTTACATTTGATTTCTTCAAAAATGCTGCATGAGTAACATTTAAAAGATTTATAAAAATGATAATTTAAAATGAGCATTTAAAAAAAGACCAGATGCCATCTCTGCTCAATAAGCAGCAAACAAAAATGAAAGCTCTAGGGTATAAGAAAAAAATCCATTAGGATTTCTTTCTTTTATATATGCACCCAAAGCTCATGCCAGCAGAGCATCATCATTGCTTGCTTACTTATAGCTGGTTATAACATTTTTGAATACAGTCTGTCAAAAAAAATAAAAATAAAATCATGACCCAGAATGAAGTGTCTTGTCACTTACTACCAGACATAGTCCATTTAATGACCATGAAATTGCAACACAAAAATGTTTATTTCCTTTGCATATTCTATTAAATCTTGTCATGTCAATAGCAATAGCAGAATCACATGGCTTCCAACTGCTGGTAAACACCAGCTGAGGAAACAGCATGTCAGCACAGAATTGGCTTCCTACTTTAAATGTAAGCAAAAAAATGTTTAATCACAAAACATAAATAAAGGACATATGGGGGTTGGAAGCACTTTTTTCCACGGACACAAAAAGATGTATAGACAGATTGAGTAGGGTCAGACTTGATGCTGACAAATTAATTTCATCTATAGCCTTATATTTACAGATGTCTGGGGACTTAGGCAAACATAGTCCTTTCTAACACATTTACTAAATTATCACTTAAGGCATACTTAAACATGCATCAACAGAAAAACAAAATAAATCATATTAGCATTGTCATTTATGTACATACATGACTCCTATCTTTTTAACAATTAGTCACTCTAACATTGAATAATTTGCTGTCAGTTCCTGCCTTTCCTTAAACCGCATTCCTCTTCTTGAACATTATTCTGCATGCATTGTCCCCACTAATTCCATTTCAATGTACTTTTCTCCTTCCTTTTTCTGAGGTTCCCACTTCTAATTCTTTTGTCTCCTTTACAGTTTTCTGTACTTTAAATTAAGTTGGTTTGCATTTTAATTTCCTGTTTTTAGTAATTGATTTTTTTGTCAGCCAGTAGCATTAAACATTGTATGGCTTTCCTATAACTAGACAATTCTAATCCTGTTTCCCAGCTTTATTCATAGGTTCATAGGTATATACTTGGCTAATGACCACCAGGGCCTTTATAAGCCTAGCCACACAACCCAAACAAAATGAGTCCCTTTGTATCATGGGTGTTTAATAGGTGGGGATATGTAAGGTAGGAGTTTACTATAGGTCACGTGTGGGGGGCTATTTAGTTTGGGCATTACTGTCTACCTCTGTCAGAGACATGGAATTCAGATCTTTTCATCTATTGGTCAAGTATATGATTAAATAGGATTAGGGATGGACTCTGCTTCAAATACATAAAAAGACAAAAATACGAACCATCATTCTGTAGAAAATTATATTTATTAAAACACAGTGTAAGTACTTTCAGGTTATGAACCCTTCTTCAGACAACTTACAAATCACTAAAACAACTATTTAAAATACTTAGTAATCAATCACATTCAATACTGAACCCTCCTCATTTTTAGGGCGGGTTTAATTGGAATAACACCATTCATGCCTGGGGCTCTATCAGCACCCAGCTCAATGATCCACCTAGTTTCATTATATTCTGTTTGGTTGCACAAATCTTCCCCTCTTCTAGACATTTTAACAACCTGAAGTATCATAAAGTCAAACATATGTCCATTGTTGTTACTGATGTGTTGATATAGGGCAGGGGTCTGGAACCTTCACTACCAAAAGAGCCATTTTGGCCCCTCTGCCACCAAATAAAATTCATTGGGAGTCACAAAACCTATTTGACCCTTAAAATGAAGATAACACAGCGTATACATTTTTATATATAGTTATTATACTAAATATAAAAGAACTAAGTTTATAAGAGCAATATTAAAAATCCGTCCCTAATTTTGTTCTTTTGTTGGGATTGCTCAATCGTTTTCAGTGCATATGTGTGTGTGTGTGTGTGTGTGTGTGTGTGTGTGTGTGTGTGTGTGTGTGTGTGTGTATGTATGTGTGTGTGCGTGTGCATGTGTGTGTGTGTGTGTGTGTGTGTGTATGTGTGTGTGTGTGTGTGTGTGTGTGTGTGTGGTGAGGTAGAGTGGCCATTATTTTTCAAAGCTACAGGGAGCCACTGCAGAGGGGTGGAAGAACTACATGTGGCTCCAGAGCTACAGGTTGCAGACCCCTGATATAGGGCATTATGAATGTTACCTAGGCGTATTGCTCACATGTGTAGCAGTATTCTATTCTTAAGTTTGCAATTGTTTTTTCCCACATAGAACAAATAACATCCTTGCCCTGGGCCAAATATATGCCATCAGTAGTGTGACAATCTGCATACTGTGCCAAAAAATATTCTTTCTTTGTAACTGGGTGAACAAATAAGTTATTTTTCCTTATATATTGGCATGCTTTGCAGTGTTTACATGGGAAAGTACTCTGACATTTTATACATAATCCATTAGCTATACGTCTAGCATTACATAACAAGTCTTTCAAATTCTTATTGCGTTTAAAGCAAAACAATGGCTGCTGTGTCACAATGCCCTTTAATTTGTCATCTGTTAATAGAATCCCCCAGTTCCACTTAATAATATTGCATACACCCCCTACATTGTTGCTATATTTGAGGCTGACCTGTAATGGTTGTCTATTGGGTATTTCAACCTCTGTAGTATTTCTAGTACTACCCTTAGATAACCAGGGCTGCACCCTATTGACCCTTTCTCTATTGCATTGATGGAATACTTGTACAGTGTTTTCTTTATACCCTCTTTTATTAAAATTATTCATTAGTTCGAATGATTTCCATCTAAAACATTCATCAACAGTGCACAATCTTGATGTTCTATAAAACTGGCCTTTTACAATGTTGTCAAAGAGATGTCTGGGGTGCATGCTATCATGAGCCAGAAGGTTATTCCTCCAGCACACCTTTCTATATAAAGTGGTCTCTATTTTTCTTTCACTATTTCTAAACAGGCGGACATCTAGGAAATCTATACATACATCAGAGCTCACTACATTGAATCTTAAAAAATCAGTTGTAGTCTCCAGACAATAAAGTTATACAGCTCTTTTCAAGTACCCCCCCATAACAAAAACACATCGTCAACAAAATGAGCATACTATTTCAAACATTCCTTCCATCTAAATTTTCTATTAAATATGACTTGGTCCTCCCAAAATGCTAACACTAGGTTTGCATAAGAGTTTGCAAAGGGTGTGCCCATGGCTATGCCTCTGTTCTGAAGATAGAAACTATTGTCAAACATAAAAATGTTATTACTTGGAACACAATCTAGTAATAAGCAAACCCTGTCAACATCAGTGTTGATGTTGTCATGGGGGTGATTTATGATAACTCCCAATTTGCAGTTATCTATAAACTTGGAGAAACAAAGCTACTTGACATTAGCCTTTAAATCCATTACCTATATGCCAAATAGGAGTGGTCCTAGCAAGGAGTCCTGAGGTACCCTGCTGGAGATACAGTTTCTTGGGGGAGATGTTCTCACCAATCCTGACTCCCTTGGTCCTGTCTGTGAGCCAGCTTGCAATCCAGTGAGTTATGCTGGGGTTTATGCTTAGTTCTTTGAGTTTGTCAACTATACCCAAGTGGGGTATTGTACTGAACACCTATGCCAGGTCCATGTTGGTGGTATACACTGTTTTCCCTCATCAATTGCCTTGCCTTGGTGACATTCTCAAAGATGTCCCCCAGGTTTAGCTGGCATGACCATCCATTGAAAAAGCCAAACTGGGTTGATTCCCATATCTGAAAGTTGCCTATGTCTTTGTTAAGTTTTCCATGATAATTTGTTCTGTGACTTTACATATCAGACTACTTAGACTAATAAGTCTGTAGTTTCTGGGGTTGGTCATTCGTCCACCCTTGTGAAGTGAGATAACAGTTTCAGTCTTCTATATTCTTGTGGTACAAAACCTGTTTATGGCTGTAGTTGAAAGTGAATGAAGTCGTCCTGATATGTCATGCTTCAAGCTACTTAGGAAGCACCTCAGAATATAGTTGAGGCCAATTGAGGCTGTGTTTTTGGCCATAGGGAGTGCCACCAAGACCTGCTACCCGATAATATTGGGGTGGTTATACTAGTAGTTATTTCATGGGGGAAGGCAGAGGGAAGCGGCTGGTGAAGTCTGAGCTGACTTTGTCAGCCAACAAATTCTCTATATCACTCTGCTCCCTTAAGGTGGCACCATTGACTACCAGTTAGGTACACTGATGTGTGCTGCCTTTGAGGTTTTAGGCATATGTATGGGAGGTCTTGTGATTGTCTTTAGCCTGTGAGGCTATCCAGACCTCATAATTGGCCTTGTTGGACTTAATTAGTCCTCTTAGTTTCCTGTTTAATTATTGAGCTCCTATCATTATGGGAGTTGCTCTTCCTGATATTAGCCATGACTTGTTTCCTTTGTTACATATACTATTAAGGGTAGGATTCCACCAGTGTGGTTTGCTTTTAGAGTTTCTTTTGGGCTTACCTCTAGTAGGCATAGCAGCCTCTATACCCCCATTTGCATTATTGTAATAGTTCTTAAAAGTTACAGGGTTTATTAGAATTACCAAGTTGATTTTTATTTCAAAAGAGACAACTTTGTGGTCCGATCTCAAGTGAAACAGGGGGGACAGCAGTGTCCCTTATTAGTGGGTACAGGGTAAAGCATGTTTGCATCTCTGGTGGGTGTGTACACTATCTAGTCAAAGATGTTTGTGTTAGGAAAGTCCAGGAATCATTGTGCCTCAAAGTATGAGGCTGTGTATGCTTTCCAGTATATAGTGGGGTATTTAAAGTCTCCCATGAAAAGGGTATTTGCTTTAGTGGTGAGTATTTGCAGTAGGCCTAGGTATGAGCTATGGGATTTTAGGGGCACAGAGGGTGACTTATAACCTGCTAGGATATATTATAGGGCTTTGTGATGATTTCCTTGTGGATACATTCCAGGGCATCATCCAGTTTAATCAACCTAGAGTTACACTTGTTCCTAATATAGACTGAGACTCCTCCACCATTTGGCCCTGTCTGTGCAGCTGATGGTTTAAATGTGTGGAAGACACTGAAGCCTCACACTGTTAGAGAACTTTTTGTTGATTTAAACCACATTTCAGTAGCAGCACAGATTTCTATATTCCCCAGAGTGAGGTGATCTTGTATTGTGTGGAGTTTCTTGTTTAGGCTCCTAGCATTGAGATGTAATATTATGAGATTTCTTTGTGATGTATTTGCTATGCCTGTAGGTTTGCCTATTTGCAGTTGACTAAAAATGGCTCTAAAGGGCTCAATAAAGTTTTAACCAATATTCAGAAGCCTAGGGGAAACAGGTACAGACCATCCTTTGCAAAGCAACATGGTTTGTTTTCCGTGTTCTCCCATTATGAGAATAATTGATTCTCTTTGGAATGATGCCAGAAACTAAGACAATTATTGAATTCAATCATCTTTGGTTTATACTGTAGCATCATCCTTGTTGAAGGCAAAATGCTGCTCAATGCAAGGCACATACCTGCCTGAGATACATATTCAGAGAAAGCAACATTGTCTGTCTTTATATAATCCAGGGAATTATGTCTCAGGTCATTAACACACACGTGGACTATAATATAATCATAATGGTACCTGTGGTTTAGTGGCTTGAGTGAGCATATAACTTGGTAGATCCTCTTTCCATACAAGCAGGTAACCCTTGTCTTCTCCTTGTTTAGTCTGGTAAGTGTTGTTCAATGGCATCTCCATGACATTTGTTCTCGGTAATGTGTTTGCTTATCTTATGGGCTTTGCTCTTCGATATCCACTGGGTGTAGGCTTATGTGTGGGGTTTGCTGTTGCTTTTGGTTAAGTAATTGCTGAGGATAACTGCTGCCATTTATAGGCTTAGGAGATCTTTAATGTTTGGGAAGATTGCTTTTTAGTGTCTCAGCATAAGTTGGTCTATTTGTGTGGATGTGTGGATGACACTATGAGTGGTGGATATATTGTGTTTGTTCTTGACAACCTAGTTTGTATATGAGATTGTTCACTCCAGTAAAGTTCTATATGCACACTTCTCACATACTGTGTTTGTTTATTTCTTTATGGATTAAATGGATGCCTGTGAACTATACAACATTAGATTGTGCTAAGATTTGATACTGGTGTTGCTTACTGTGCAAACTAGCTGCTGTAAACACTCTGGACAATGGCTTTGTTTTAGCCACACAAAATTACAGGTTTCAGTTCTAAGTGTAGTTCTATAGACACAATTTTTCTTTCTGGCTGTTTGTGTCTGTATAGGTCACTGCTAACCTCATGATATAAAAACATCAGTAAAGATTCTTTGCAAGTGTAATTTTACAACAAAACAACTTAAACTACATTGACAAGGCAAATTAAAATATTAGGGACCTTTAGAATAATTTAAGGGCAAAAATAAAAGAATAAAGGAAAAATAAAGCAGCAGCACTCTAAACAGTTAACTGAAGTGCAAAACAAAATAATCACTTATCTGTGAAGGATGCAGTGGAATTAACTCAGGATCCCCTCAGAGTGTGACATATGTGCAAAGCAGATGGGAACTCTGAAAAATTGAGCAGTACACAATATGTAGAAAGGGAATCTTACTGCAATATTAGTTTGCTGGGTGGGTACTTAGTATTATGGGTATACAGAAAACAATGGGTGGGAAAGTTCTTAAACAGGTTATACAACAGACAATACCAATGAAAGAGGGGATAGAAGGAATGATTACCATAAGAGATAGAAGCCAGAGACACAGCTTTTTAAAACTAGAATGAGAAAAGGTTGGGATGGTTGGGGAAAAATTCAAACAGGAGCTTTAGTCATATGGTTAGAATTTCAGAAAGTTTTTACTTAATATCAAAGTAAGGGATGGAGCAGACTCAAAGAAAGGGGAGAAAAACAGTAACAAGGTAAACAGAAGTGCACTGTAATGCAACTTCAAGCAGGTATATGAAGCTATAAAAAGTACTGAAGCACAAATCCTGGAGTAAAATTCACAACAGTGCCACTATTATAAACCCACCACAGACTAATTCACCAACCTGCAGGGATGCAACTCTAAGTAGGCATACAGAGGTATAAAAATTACTGAAGCAAAAATCCTGGAGCAGAATTCACAATACTGTCACTACTGTGATCTCAGCACAGAATAAGTCAGAATAATATGCAGAAATTTACCAGTACCACTATAATGAATGACTAAATCTGGCTCAAATCTGGCAGTAGATCACAGTCCTGCCACAACTATGAATGAAGCTACAAGACCAAGGCCCAATAAAAGTGCAGTATAATGTTTGCCTAATAATAAAATCTTGAAGAAATGCACAATCTTTCCACAACTGCAAATGAAGCTATAAAACTAAGGTCCCATAGCAATCTATAAGTAAGAACAGATAACTTTTTAGGCTTAAAAAATGTACAAAAAGCAGAGAAGTACAAAAAAATGATCACCACACAGGTCATTATAAGGGCAACTTAAAATATTTAAGCAGCATTTAAATAAAGGCTTTTTTCTTCCTTTTTGATGAATAGCTAGAATCTCATACTTTGTGGCTTTCCTCACCTCTCAATGTCTTGAGCAAAAGACCTAGCTAGAGAGCCATTAGTTCCCCCAACATTTCTGACAAAGTACTCTAGGGAATTTTTAAAATTTGCCAACTTGTTGCAAGCCCCCCACACATGTTCCTTGTTACTTTTTCATTTCCATTATGCCACCAGCATTTGCTATTTTCCTGAGGAAAAGTTCTGTGAAGTCTGTGTAGCATTTAGAAATACTTATATAAACACTTCCAAGCAAGCACATTAAACGTTCTGGACATCATATAATAAGGAGATATGCAGATTCCTTCTCTTGCTTCTCTATAAATTGCCTTTCATCTCTCTCTCTCCCTAATATTTTGTAACCTCCTTTGATTGTTCTTATATTTATCATGCACTATTTGTATGGCCTGCTAATTATCCCATTCCTAATAGCCACTTTTGTTCAAGACTTGACTAAAAATTCTAGGAAACCTCATCATTCACTTATCACTCCTTTTAACCCTTTCTCTTTTCTAGAAGCTAAGGCAGTCTTTAACCTGCAGTCAAAATTCTGCTCTATTACCTTTCACTCTTTGGTTAAAAAATAGTCCTTTGGTTTTGGTAAATGGGAAAAAGTTATTCTGGGGCTTTATTTATTTCAAGAAAAAAAAACTTAAAACATATTTCCTAAAAAAAAGAATAGACAAGAAGATAGAGTACAGTTTGTATCCTATTTCTGAATGTTTCACATCTTTTTCCAAGAAAAAGCAAAATTAGAACAAGAAGAAGCCAATCCTAAAAAAACATATTTTGATAGTTGCATAAACCATTTTGAGAGCATATTGCACAAAACATTAAATATGCAGTGTGACTAATGTATCTGCACCAGATGTCTGAACAGTAGAGGAATGACATATTGGAGCTATCTCTGCAATACATTTGTTGAGGGCACATAATATTCTAAACTAGCCATCTTTAGAAAAGTATCAGTTGCCATGATCCTATAATAATTCAAGGTTTCACAAAAGTTATAGTAGAAAAGTACTTTATTCCATAGTAGTTTCCTCTTTTTTTATAAATATTTGGGATATATCAGCTTTTTCTCTGTAGCTATAGCAATAGTGCAACATTTCTGAGAATCAAGGGTAAATAAATGTTTTTACAAAGATACTGCATATTTCTATAAATGGACGCATCTGTTCAGCAATGTATCTTTGTGCATTTATCACTGAATAAAAAACTATTAAGCATGATAAAGTAAACAAAATGTTAGACATGTTTGAAACATCATAAAGTAATAATTTAAGGCCACCTCTAGCTATGCACATTTATCACATAGTGAATCAATATAAGAAATGAAGGACTTATCACATATTTAGATGCTACCAAGGCAGACATTATCATGCAATAGGTCTGTTATTTGAATTGTTAGTTTTGCTTACAAAAGCTGCATATCAAATTTCTGTTTCCACTGATTTTCATTCCAGAAATATTAAGAATTAATGTACAAAATGAAGTGAGCTTACTTTGTAACATTTAATTTACATGTGCAAAGAAACGTGTTAATTATTGAATATAACTACAACAGAACTGGACAAAAGAGAAATATATACTAAGGGAATGTTTACTTATTCGTAAGACTTTTTGTAAGGACATATAGTCCATGAGAAAGGATCTTGCAGTAACTTAAATTAATAATTGTTTTTGTGAATATTTGGGTCTCTGAAGTCCATCTGGGGGAGAGGAGAATGGTGACATTTAGCCACAAAATGTGATTTGAATTCTCTGTGGAGTCTCTGAAAACAATTGCTTAGTGCTTCCTGAGAGTGGTAATGATGGCATGCTGATGACAGCTCCTTGCAAAAGTAAACTTTTATAACCCACCCACTGGGCATTAGTGGGGCATGTATAAGGAAGGCAAAAAAAAAAAAAAAAAATAGAACACTTCTTGCAGAGACCTGGGCCACCTTGAATGACCCACCTACCTAAACCCTTATTGGAATAGATCCACATGAGTCTTGGATGGGTAGAAAGAGTCAGTAACTAAGAAAAAAATTGACGGTCAACTGTGAGAGGCAAAACAGTGCACACAAAATAAATATACTATTGGTGCAAAACCTTTTCATAACTTATTCTAGGTTTAAAAGCTATACAAGTATGAATACAAACAAAATTAGGAGGGGGTTTAACTTCACCACATTTTTGTTTTTTTGGCTATCATTTTGATATCCATACTAAAGTATTTGCACTAAAATTCTATTATTCATTTATGTCAACATTTACTTCTGATACTCACTTCTATAGCACCATTGTGGAAAATGCACTGATAAATCCTCATTTGATATATTATCAATTTTCTTGTTAGGATAAATCCTCATTTCATATATTATCAATTTTCCTGTTAGGATATATTGATTTATATATTTATATATATATATATATATATATATATATATATATATATATATATATGTGTGTGTGTGTGTGTGTGTGTGTGTGTGTGTGTGTGTGTGTGTGTGTGTATATAAGCGCTACAAAATCCTGAAAGTACAAAATCCTGAAACCCAAAATCCTGAGACCAAAATCTTTAAAGTTCAGTATACTGAAAACTCAAAATACTGAATCTCATAATACTGAAAACAAACAGGATACCGACGCTTACAATATTCCAGCACAAATACATACAGAAACATATTACCCTTCAACTATAAGCAGGGGGGCAAGCCTCCCTGCAACCCCTCATGTTCGAGGGCTGCTCCCCTGAAGACACACACCCCCTGCTGCTTAAATATATCAACTCTGAGATTGCACTTCAATATACCAAGTGCAATCTCAGAGTTGATATATTTAAGTAGTAGGGGGTGTGGGTGGCTCAGCCTCCCACATGGGGGGTGTAGGGGGGCTTACCCTCCATCTTATACTTGGAAAAGAGTAATATGATTTTTCTTTTATTTGTTACTGTATGTACTAGTGCTGGAATATAGTAAGTGTTGGTATCCTATAAGGTTTCATTGTTATGAGATTCGGTATTTTGAGTTTTCAGTATTTCGAACTTTCAAGATCTTGGTGTCAGGATTTTGGGTTTCAGGATTTGTTACACTCCCATGTGTGTGTGTGTGTGTGTGTGTGTGTGTGTGTGTGTGTGTGTGTGTGTGTGTGTGTGTGTGTGTGTGTGTGTGTGTGTGTGTGTGTGTGTATATATATATATATATATATATATATATATATATATATATATATATATATATATATATATATATATATATATATATATATATATATATATATATATATATATATATATATATACATATATATATATATATATATATATATATATATATATATATATATATATATATATATATATATATATATATATATATATAT
>NC_056742.1:35868349-35950849 GCF_019279795.1 Protopterus annectens | reverse complement strand
CTCCATCATGTTCTGTTGATTGCGGTAATAAGGATGAGGTCTCTGGAGCATGTGGGGTTTCTTTAGATGTAGCATTTCTAATAGAGTTGGATCAGACATGGCTTTGTAATTCAAGCAGAGATCACCTTTAAATAGGCGATATGAGTCAGAGAATAGCTGGAGTATTTTGAGACTGTCTGTGTAGGACATGTGTTTAATGTCTAGGATCCTTTTCATGAGGTACTTCTGTGGTCTCTCCAGCTGTTGCAGGTGTCTAGTGAGGTACATACCAAATGGGGCATTATACTTGAATATTGGTCTAATGAGGGAATAGTAGAGAGAGACAATGACCTCTTTCTTCCTGGATGCAAAACCCTTGGCAATGAGATGTGCCACATAGAAGGACTTTCTGACCACAGTGGCAATATGGAGGTCGAAGGAGAGATTGATGTCAATCTGCATCTCCAGAGCTCTTATAACTCCTTCAGTGTTCAGTGGGCTTCCATCAATGTGGTAATTAGTGGGAACAGAGTTTTTACCAAAGGGGATGATGAAGCATATTTTGGCGTTAAGCTTAAGGCCATGGTTTTGACACCAGTCACTGGTCTCAGTGAGGCCTTTCTGTAGGATGTCTGCATCACTTGGGCAGTTAATAATGGCTCCCAACTTGCAGTAATCTGCAAACTTGATCAACCAGAGTCCCTTTGTGTTGGCCTGGACTTCTGAGAAGTAGATGCCGAACAGGAGAGGACCCGGGATTGATCCCTGGGGGACTGCAGTCATGACTGGTTGGCAGTCTGACTTGGCGTTTGCTACTTTCACACTGTGTTCATAGGTTCATAGGTTGGTACTAGGCTATCGGCCCTAGGGCCTATACAAGCCTAGCCATAACAATTCTCTGGCTATTTCTACCGACGCTATTTATTTCCCTGGACCCCTGTCTAACAGGGCGACTGATGTGATCCCCAGGGTGAATTTCCTTTCTTCCATCCAATCGTCAAAGTTCCTTTTGAAGAGGGCCAAAGAGACACTCTGCTTGACATATATAGGCAGTCTGTTCCTGAGTCTGGGGAGTCTCTGGGTCAGGAACCTATCCCTCCAGCATGTTTTGTTTATTGTGATGACAAGGTTTAGATCCCTGGAGCGTGTAGCTCTGAGGGATTGGAATTTCTTTAAGTGTAGAATGTCCAACAGCTCTGGGTTTGACATGGCCTTGTATGTTAAGCAGAGATCGCCTCTGAGTAGACAATATGCAACAGAGTATAGCTGGAGTTTTTTAAGGCGGTCAGCATAGGCCATCTGCTTTAGGCCTGTGATTCTTTTAGTGTGTTCTATATGTGAGCTAATTTGCAACCTACATAGTGCTATAGGGTTTGATGCCTAGTTTGGTGAGTTAATCAATAATTCCTGAGTGAGGAATAGTATCAACGGCCTTGGCCAGATCGAGGTAGGCTGTATATACTGCCTTACCTTCATCAACAGCCCTGGTGACTGACTAAAAGAAGTCAACCAGGTTGAGCAGGCATGATCTCCCTTTCACAACGCCAAACTGCATGGGGTCCAGAGTTTGGAGATTTCCTATATCTTTGTTAATCAGGTCCATGGTGATGCAGTCCATAGCTTTACATGTCAGACTCACCAGGCTAATGGGGCGATAATTCCCAGGGTCTGTAGCCGCTCCCCCTTTATGGAAAGGTATGACTGTAGCAGTGCGCCATTTGGTAAGGACAAAACCTGAGGTGAACATGTAACTGAACAGAGCACACAGATATGGTGCCAGTTTGCTTTGTAGTTCATGTAGAACACAGCCAGGGATATTATTGGGTCGCATGGGAGCTGTATTCTTGGCCTTGGACAATGCAGTTTTAACTTGTGCTGCAGTAATGCTTGGTGCTTGACATTCTTCCAGTATTGTGATCGGTCCTTTAGGGAGGGAGAGAGGTGTAAAGTTGGCACTGAATCTGTCGGCCAGTATGTTGGCAATATCTGTTGGCTTAGTATAGGAGGTACCATTGTGCAGTAACTCAGAGCAAATCTGAGTATTGCTGTGGAGGTTCTTGATATAACTATAGAAGGCTTTGTGTTTGTTTTTAGTGTCTGCCACAATTCTGCCTTCATAGTTAGCTTTAGATGATTTGATGAAGGATCTCAACTTTTTTTTGCGGCTAATAAAGGAGTTTCTCCAGTCTTGGGACTTCACCTTTTTCTACAACAGTTTCTTCTTTCTGTTGTAGAGTTTATTAATGGCAGGGGACCACCAGATTGGCTTCCTTTTTTTGGAGGAGAGCGTCTTGGTTCTGTTGGGTATGGCTAGTTCTATGCATTTATGTACATGTTCTTACTGTGCATTGGTTTATGATTCGGCAGTCATGCAGCTATTTTCCATTGGTATGGGTGCCATGAAGTTAGCTACCTCTGTTGTTAGGAGTCCAGAGTCACTTTTCAGAAGTTTTTCAAGGTGGTTACCTTTGCGGGGGATGTGGTTGAGATGTGGATTTCCATGGTGATTAGTTTATGGTCAGATCTGACCAGAGATGAATTGACTATTGGTGTAGAGCAATGGTCACCCATTTTAGTAATAACCAGGTCAAAGATGTTGCTTCCTCTAGTGGGGGTCAGAATGAGTTGGTCCAGGGCACTGGAATTGATGAATTCCAGAAAGCATTGGGCCAGTGTATTGGTGCTGGAGTAGTTTTCACAGTTGATGGGGGGTAGTTGAAGTCTCCTAGTATGAAAGTGTTGGGTTGGACCTTGATAGATTCCAGGGTGCTTAGGAACATGGAGTGAGAGTCTAGGGAAATGGTTGGGGACCTATAGCAGGTTATGACCTGGATCGCCGTCTTACCAAATGTTAGTTGTACCTAAAGTATCTCAGATGCATTATGCTGAGCTACTAGTCTGGAGGTGTGCATATCTTTTATGAATATGGAGACATCACCGCCTTTGTAGCTTTGGTCCATGTTTTGGGGCAGAAAGGTGTGGAATGAGATATAGCCTGGTAGCACAGAGATGCTTTCTGCTGCTTTAAACCAGGTCTCTGTTACAGCACAAATGTTGATATTCTCCATTTTGAGGAGTGCTTTGAGTGAGAGCATCTTGAGATTTAGACATGTTTTTCGAGGCTTTCCTCTTGCAAAAATGAAATTCGATGATATGGCCATTGGAGTATTAGAAGTAGATCAATTGTGTATATATCTATGTGTGTGTGTGTGTGTGTGTGTGTGTGTGTGTGTGTGTGTGTGTGTGTGTGTGTGTGTGTGTGTGTGTGTGTATATATATATATATATATATATATATATATATATATATAAATGAGCAAAAAGGCACACTGGCAGATACAACTTCAGTTTATTTAGTGCTTTCATCAGTAATAAACCCTTAGATTTCTTCAGAATGACAAAATCTATAAAAACACTTCCTTAAATACATTTAAAACCATCACGTTCCCCATGTTGTAAAGTGATTGGGTGCTCAAGCAGTCTGTCATGTTATGCCAAATACTGTTAAAAAGCGACAACACCTAAAAAAATACATAAAAAATACTACTTAATTATCCAAAATTATATCTTAAAACTTAAATCTAGAATACCAAATATAGAATGCCAAAACTAATAATAAAATTGAGATAAAAATACATGTGTATATGTGGGGACTATATCAGAACATCGAAGTATTAAAACCTCGAATGTTCTGATATCGAACACTATTCAACGAATGCTAAGAATAATGAAGCTGCAGAACAGCGAATTCTTTCCTTGGGAAAGAATTTGGTTGGCCGTTTCTGTGGCTTCACTATTCTTAGCACTGTGGTGGAAAGTTACGGGATGGGTTCAGGTAAGTGTACGATTGTTTGTACGTTAGGATTAGGGGTGGGTTAAGTGAGTTAGGGTTAGGGCGCGGGTTAAGCGTGTGTGTGATAGTGACAGACTTTAGGGTTAGGGGCGGTTTAAGTGAGTTAGGGTTAGGGCGTGGGTTAGGTGAGTGTGTGATAGTGACGAACCTTAGGGTTAGGGTTTGAGTTAAGGTAAGTGGGTAGATAGTAGTGTATGTTTAGTTTAGTGTAGCATTAGATGTAGGAATTTAAGTGTATGTGTGTGGTTGCTGTTTGTTTGATGCGCTTGTGTTGTGTGTATGTGTTTTGGAGCAGCAAATTTTTTCCATGTGAAAAAAATTTGCTGTTCTGAATGTTCGATATTTTCATCTTTAGATGTTTTGGGGCCAATGAAATAGCATTCGCTATTTTCATCTTTCGATAATGTGATATAAACGCTATATGTGCAATGCTGGACATACACAAAACATGTGAGATAACTTTGTAGGTAAAACTGTTAATTACTATAATGATGAAAAAATCACACAAGAAATTCTACTTTTAATTTCAAAAGACTAGAGATGAACACCATATCATTAAGCCCTGGTGAGTGAAAGGCATCACATCTCAACTGCCATACTAATTCCCTATATTCAAGAAATAATACTGTGCCCCCCCCCTCCCCACCATGGTTCCCTACTTGCTCATAGCACTGAACTTAAACTGGTGATTCAGAAATTTTAAAATATGTTTGGTTAAAGCATTATTTGTATTCCCCATGTATCATAAAGGTGTTGGTAAATACATTTATTAAAGCTATTAATAGCCTTGTCTATATAGAAATATCCACAATGTTGGCAAATAGCTGCATAGACTAGACATTTACTAAAATAGTTTAACCTCTGTTTAAGGGCCACCTTGTCATACCCCTTAATATATATAACCTTGTTCTCGATGTATGGGCACTGCGGGTAATGTCTGCATATTCTCATATATCCTTTTTGTCCACCTACCATATTTCTTTCTAACAGGTTTTTAATAGAAGAATCCTTTTTGTATACAACTAATGGTTTTTCCCTGATTTTGTTTATATATATCCACGTTCACTGCCGAACAATGCCCAGTTGTTAGTAATAATTTCCCTTATAATATAAAATAAGGGGTTATAAGAGAGTACCATGGCATTACTAAAAGGCTTCATCTTTGCCATGTTTTGTTTAACCCCCTCAGTGGTTAACCTCCATTCATCCTGTAATACACCTAGTGGGGGAAAAATGTCCCTCAAGTCTCTTTCTAATTACCTCAAACAATATCCAGTCAATAAATTGTTCTGGGTAAACCCTCCTTGCAAACATATTCCTCAGTGTGTCCACTTCTTTAAAGAACATGGTATAATCACTGACCATCCACGCCAACCTAACCCCTTGTCCTTGTATTAAAGATATTTCTTGATGTGTGTGGTGACTAATTTCAAAATGCAGCAGTGAATTTGAATAGGTTGGCTTTCTGTATAATGTTGAAGTAAAAGTACATTTGACCCTGTCCTTGTGAATAGAAATGTCCATGAAATGGATCATGTCAACACTGGTCTCAATGGTGAACTGTAGAAAATTCGTACTGGAATTTAAAAAGGCAAATAATACCCCTAATAGTTCATAAGGAACCATCCCAGAAAATGAGAATATCATCAAGGTATCGCCCATAAAATTTACAGCACTAAAAAAGTTCAGAATTAAACACAACCGTAGTTTCCCACTGAGCTAAAACAATATTAGCAAACAAGGGGGCACAAGCTGCCCCCATAGCGACCCCTGTTATCTATCTGAATAACTGACCTTCAAAAGTTATAAAATTATTTTTGACAATAAGTTCCATTAATGTTCTAAACATAAGGACCCTGGGATGACTAAAAGTGGTATTGGTACAAAGGAAATCGTAAAACATTATAATACCTTTGTCATGAGGAATTACTGTGAACAAATCTTTGACATCAATTGTAACCAAGATAAGATGGTCTGAATAAAGTTCACTGTGAATTTTCTTAAGACAATCCCAAGAATCCTTTAATATATGTAAGTTATTGTTTAAAAAGGTCTTAAGATGAAAATCAATAAATTTGGCCAATGTGAAGGTTTTTTTTTTCAATAATTTTTATTTCTCATTTACAATAGTATAAATCAACAGACAAAATGAAACAAAATGCATATGACCGTCGTACAATGTTATACATTAAAACTGATACAGTAGGATGTAAGTGAGTCAACAATAATATCTACACTATATACATAGATGCTTTCATCTTTCAGGTGTATAGATATGACAATCACATAAGAATTGTTATGAGTAAAATACAAAGAAGAAGGAAAAAAAACTTTTGAGAGTTAGGTCTATAAGTTATTTTGGGATCTCCTGCTGGTAAATCACTATGTGTCTTGGTAAAGGATTACACTAATATAATATTATAGACCTGTTTCCATAATTCTCTGATTTAAATTTTTTTGTCTTTTTTATCAAATAGTATTTTATGAGCTAATAAATGTTTAATCACCATCAGTCTAAGTCCCACCCAAGATATACTAGTTGAGTTAAGCCATTTAGGCACTATGTACAATTTCATTAAAAGAAAAATAGTGATCAGAGTGGTGGCTTGGTTCTTGTAAGTATTGTGTGGGAGGATATGTAATATAGTAAATTCCCATGTTAGTGTAAATGTCTGATAGCCCATTTTTTGTAGTTGTAGTTTAAGGGAATTCCAGACTTTATAGACACATTTACAGCTCCAGAATAGATGGAGTAAATCGACAGTTTGATCTTTACAATGTGGACAGAGTGATGATTTCATGAGGTTAAATTTATGTAGGATTGCAGGTGTACAATATACATTGTTGTAAATCATAAGTTGAGTAAAAGGTAATTTTTTGAGAGGTATGGACTTTAATGTTAGATTAATTGCTTGATTTATTTGGTGGTTATCAATGGATGGATTTATCTTTCTCCAATAGTCAGAAAAAAGTATATCCTTCTGGAATTTAATGTCATTAATTAATTTATAAGTATTGGTTGTGGCTTTCTTAGTTGAGAGGATAGTTTTCCAAAGTAAATTACAGATTTCTATGTCATTGTTGGATATGTTAGTGTCTTGGAGGTAACTGGAAAACAGCTCTTTAATTTGTCTCAGGATCACCAAGTATGATTTGGAGAGATTTAAGTAGTTCCTCATTTCTTGTAACGAGCAGTTTAGATATGGGTATATACCTTTGGATAGTTTTATTTATTAATCGGGGACAGGAGTTCAGATTTAAGGTCTTATTGTTTATTTTAAGGTTAGGGTTTTTATGAAGGGGTTGCAGTGTTTTCATAGCTTGTATAAGATTTAAAGAGTTTTTGCATTAGTAAGATGGAGTGTTTTAGAGGCTCTATTATGTTATATGATTGCCCTAGATTGGGGTTTAGGAATGGTAGTCCTTTAGGGTTGATATCCAGACTCTTGATATGTCTGTAGTGTATTATTACCCGGGGGAGCCCAGGTTTTATCTGTCGGGTTATATTCTGCTATTCTCAACACTCTATTAGTGTTTATAATTAGATAATATGTTTCAAAATTTGGAAGGGCTAGTCCTCATTTACTTTTGGGAATTGTAAGTTTAGGATAAGAGATCCTGTTTTTTTTGGGTTCCCATATAAATTTAGCAAGCAGGGTATGCATCTGTTTAAAACATTTTTTGGTTATGGTTATCTGGGAAGTCATAAATATATAAAGTAGTCTAGGAAGTACATTCATTTTAATTATAGATACTTTAGCCAAAAATGGTAGTTTTAGGTTGCTCCATCTTTTAAGGTCTAGTATGATGTTTTGCCATTTTCGGGTTATATTATTTTGATAAAGATCTTTGTTATTTGGAGAAAATGTAATACCCAGATATTTAATTTCTTCTTCTTTTGTTTTAATTGTGCCTAATAGTGGTAGGAGTGAAAACGGCTTAGGAGGTTTTAAGGGGAAAATATTAGTTTTGTTGAGATATAGTTTGTAGTTCGACATCGTCGAGAATTGTTCAATAGCAGCTAATGTTTTATTTAATCTGAAACTGGTGTAGTGCAGTATATATTCAAATCATCCGCAAACGCGGAGAGGAAAATTTTGAGGTTATAGATTATTGGGGGGTTATGATACGTATTTTGTTTGATGTTTAGGAAGAGTGGTTCTAGGTATAGATTAAAGAGTAGGGGAGATAGAGGGCATCTTTGTCTAGTACCGTTTTTTATTGGAATTCTATTTGACCAAGTTTTATTAATGTATAGGGATGTATAAGGGTTGTTATATAGTATAATCTGGATAAAGGTATTGGGTATATTGAAGTCTGGTAATGTTTGAAGTAGAAATTCTATATTGACCCTATCAAAGGCTTTGTGAGCGTCAATAACTAGTGCATATATATTTAGATTATTTTGACCGGCATACGAAATTAATGTATTTAATGCTAATGTGTTGTCGCTTGTCTGTCGAAATGGTGTGAAACCAGATTGTTCAGGGGAAATAATTTTATCTAATAGGTTTTTCAATCTATTTGCAAGGATAGATATTACGATTTTGGTATCTATATTTAAAAGGGAAATAGGTCTATAACTATCTGGATTTTTTGGGTCAGCTTATTCTTTAGGTATAAAAATAGTTTTGGATGCATTAAAGTGTATGTCATTAATTTTGTTATTTATTATATAATTCAAAATATAGAATAGGATTTGGGCTAACAAGGGGGTAAACGTTTTATAGAATTCTACAGTGAGGCTGTCTGGGCCTGGGGCTTTATGTGCTTTCATTTGTTGAATTGTTGAGGTTATTTCATTAATTTATATAGGTTCACTTAATTTTTTTTATTGATCTGGGTCCAATTTCGGAAAGATGAGGTTTTAGAGAAAACGGGTTTTATCTTCTTTTGAGGCTAGTAGAGTTTGTCCTCCATAAATCTGCAAGTATATTGATTCAAAGGTTTTAATAATGTCCTCATTTTTGGTGTAGTGTTCATTCCCATAAATTATTTCAGGTATTTGGGAGGGAGTTTTGATCTGAGCTATAATTCTGGCCAAAGCTCGAAATGGTAATTGAACTTCATTTGCATAGTTTCATGAAAAGATAGTTTATTGATATGCAAGAGATAGAGATCCCTTTGATGTTTTAGGAGGTCTGTTTCTGTTTGAGCTTGAGGATTAGTTAATAAGTCATTTTCAAGAGATTGTATTTTAATTTTTTAAATCCTGTTCCACTTTGAGTTGCATTTTTTTATAGTAAGCCACTTTTTTAATGAATATTCCCCTAATCTGTGCTTTAGTTGTGGCCCATTCAATATCCAAGGGTATCTGATAGTTGGGAATGTTAGATAGGGTTGCTTTTAGTATAGATTGAATGTCATTTATTACCTCCTGTTTGGTTAGCAAATTGGGGTTTAAGGACCAGTTAAAGCCTCTGTTTATTGTGTAAATCTTTTGGTTCCAGTTAATATTTAAAGTAATTTTAGAATTATCTGAAAGGTATCTAGTGTGTATACTCAGTGTTGGGTCTAAGTTGATGAATACATCCGAGATTAGAAAGAAATCTATTCCCGACCACATTTTGTGGCATTAAGAGTAGAACGTGAATTTTCCAGATTTATTTGCACTATCTCCATATTTAAAGGGATCATATAACTTGAAGTCTTGTTTGAGTTCATTCAAAGCTAAGGATGTTTGTTTGTTGTATGTTTGGGTCCTACTTAATTTATCTTGGTCTGGATTTTGATATGTGTTCCAGTCACCCCCAAGCACCATATAGTAGTTTTGGAATTGGTTTAGGATAGGATATGGTGATGTAAAAAATGTGTTGGTTATTGCAAGGGGCATATATATTGAGAATCAGTATAGGTTTAGGAAGAATAGGAATTGTAAAAACTACATAGCACCACCTTCCCTCCTTATCCACTTTGGTTTCAAGAATTTTACCCTGGAATTGGTTCTTAATTATTATAGCTACCCCCACACTATTAGTTTTACCTTCCGTTATCCATTTTCTTTGGCTAATTTCTGTCCATTGTTAAATGATTAGATGTGTTTCCTGTATTAATATAAGGTTGGCTTTAGCTTGTAGTGTGAGGTGTAGAAAAAGTTTCCTTTTCTTTTTATTTTGGAGTCCTTTAATATTCCATGAGTCAAATTCCCACATTTATGAGCTGGGGATATTGATAAAATGTGTCTTGTGTGATGATTTGAGTTGATAATTCTTGTTTGTATTGTTGTGTAAGAAAATTAGGAAAGCATCTTACTATTCCCGTCCTAACTCTGTGCCTAACCACTACACCCTTGGACCAGGAATAATGCAGGGGATAAGTAGTTGGTTCAGTCTAGGGTATACTACTCAATAAAATATTTGTATACTGTGTCTTATTATGTGGATGAGATATGAAGTCAAGTCTCCCTACATATATATTAACAATAGTGACAAAGCTTAACAGACTAGTTCCCTAGAAAGCACTACTAATAAAGCCCTAAACTCCTCCATGTCACCTTTATATAAGCATACTGAAACAAATAAAGCTTATGTCCTTAACAATTAACAATAAATGACTAAGTTTCCTTTGAAATGTATTTCTAAAACAAATATTTAAGAGCAGTAACATTGTATCTGAACAAAGTTATATATTCATTTTCTCTAGCCACAAATCTGATAATTCTGGGTTCATTACTTTAATCTTTTCCTTTCTTCTTGTTACGTTAATAGCAACAAGCCTTTGAAGAAACAGAAAATGAGAAAATAAAACTTCTAAGCATATCATTTGTACATTACTCTAGCTATTAATTTTTGATTGTATTTAGAAAGGCTAGAAGTTTTAAGCTTCTTCAGGTCATCAACCTTAAAACCCATATTAATTGGACCTGGAAAGTAGGTTTAGAGTAGTTCACTAAACCCGGTATGTATGTAGTTAGTTACATATGAAAAAATAAGAGTCCAGTTCATAATGACCAAAAGTCATGGAAAACCATTACAAGTTTGACCACTTACAGTTAATGTTCCCGGGTTTGATCTAAAATGGTGAACAGAGTAAAGTAAATCTGTTGGTCAAAACAAAGCTTATCTGTTCTCTGGATAAAAGTAATATGATTCTCTCTGTTATGCAGGTTAGATTCATCAGCTTGTGAATCTACATATTATTATTTAGGGGGGGGGGGGGAATATATATATATATATATATATATATATATATATATATATATATATATATATAAAGCCATAAATTGGTATGATTCTGAAAAACACTATAATTTACACTTCAAATTTCTGAGATTAAGGGGGCGCATGTATATGCACAGTTTAAAGAAGCAGTTATTTCGATGGAGACCGACCCGTGAAGCATGAGTTTTTCTGAAGAGTATGAAATCTGAAAGTCAAATGACTGTTATCAATTCCTGACTTCAGCTCTCATTATATGAGAAACAAATAAAAAATATGATGCAAAAAAACAGGACATTCTACCAAAATCTGTACAATTGGGATGTATGATCCAAAGACTTTTAAGGTCTGTGACTAGGACTCACAAAAAGAGAACAAAGGGACAAACATCACAATGAACATCGTAGTGTATGCATGTCCTGACAGACTGCAAGAGAACTAGTGATTCTTCATTACTTAGACCAGATTTGCAATTTTTAGATTATTTCCATAGACAAAAGGACAGAAGTTATCCTTGAGAATAACATTAAAAGGAAGATAGCAAAATGTTAACTCCAGCTTTGTTTTTACATAAAGCGTGTATGAACAGTGCTTGCATTAATCAGCATAAGAGTTGCATGTCTTATGTAAAGTCATTGCTTACTTGCTCAGAAATATGTGATGATCTTCTGTGGTTGAAATATAGGCAAGTCTATCTTTTCTCAGATGGAAAATACAGCCTTCATGCTGCATGTTTTAAAGTTTTCCTAGAGCTCTCAAGATTGTAGGGGGACCGAATTTAGGAACCAGATGCCCAGGAGGAAGTGCTGTTTTCACAGTCGCGCTAGAAATCTTCGATCAATTTTTGGTTCCTAGCATGGGAAAAAAAATTATTTTAGAGCCTTGTGGGTTAGAAACAGCTAGTAGAGGCCTGAACAGGACTAGGGAGTTGTTTTAAAGTGAAGGCAGTCTCAGGAGAGCTGAAGGGGGTTCACTTTATTAATCGAGAGTCATTCCTCATTTAAACAAGTGCAGTTATATTTCTAATGGAGGAACCTTCTTAAAAACAGTCAAAAGGTCTCTCTAGCTTCCTTAGAGCTAGCAACCCCATATTTGACTCCCTCCATGGAAAACATTAATGAGTTTGGGTACTTTATTTGGAATCTTATTTTCCTCTCAATTAGGATTTTGCAGTAAGGGGAAAGAAGTTGTCTGGCTTGCCTTATCTGCAGAGGAAGATCCTGAGCCAAAAAATTACGTTATTGTTCCAAGTAAGTGTTTCTTTTTTTTTTTTTTTTTTTTTGCAGCTAATAAGATTCTGTTTACATTTTGAAAGTTTAATAAATTAGCATAAACTGGTCTGGGTTTAGATAGGACTTGTGTTTCTCTCAGTGCTCTATGAGCTCTTTCAATTATTATCTGCTGTGTTTTTCCTGGTTCTTCAAGCAAAGCATTCATTATCTGATTAATGATTGGTATCAAGTTAATGTGAGTCACAGTTTCAAGAATACATCTTATAATAATATTATTCCTTCTGGACCTTGCCTCCAAATTATAATTTTAGCTTGCAGATTTTGGATTTCTTTGTCAGGGGAGTCAGTTTTTTTTTTTGTTATAAGGACTATTTTCTCCTCATTTTCAGTGATTCTGGATTCAGATTTTTCTAATCTACTTATTTTTTGATTGAAGGTATCACCAAATGATTGTACTTGTAAGGATAGATCTTGTATTGCTTGTTGAATGGGTAGTAAAGCTGATTTAATATCTTCCAAATTTGCTGGTTGATCGGACTTGATTTTGTTACCAGTTTTGGAATTATATGTTTGGTTATCTTTTGCCTCTTGGAAACTAAATCTTTTTCAGGAGATAATAGGTCAGAAAGTATAGTTTTTGTTGTGGTAGTTTCCATAGTTTTATCTTCTTTCGACATCTTGTATTGCAAATAGTTCTAGGCTTAAGCTTAGCATTCAGTATTTAAAGCTTCAAAGGCACATGGCTTGCACTTGCTTTCCTGAATCAAAATTAATCCTTGTGGTATAATAGAGGAAACAGTCACTTTCTCTTACGTTTTGGTAATCAGATATTGTTCAGAGTTGGCATATCAAGTTATTTTTTTGAAAATAGTTCAGATTTGTCTTCCGGGTTATTTTTTATTCCAGATGGTTTAAGGAGCTAAGGACTAGCAGTGCTCAAAGAACAGCGGCCATCTTTGTCTCCCCACTGTGAAGGGTTTTGATGCTTTTCCATTGACAATGGGCCTAAGGTGGGGGGGGGGGTTGGTAAGGGATTTATGGATTTTTGGTATACCAAAAATCGTAGGCATATGGGGACTATCCTGTCCAATAAATTGTAGTTCACGAGTTGTAATCTGGTCATCTAATAACAGGTTATTCAATACAATGCCAATGTTTCTGTATGTGGTGTTAAGTTTATTCACAGATATCTCCTCATATGGGTCATTAAATAGAAACAACATTTTTTTTATATATCCCTGGTGATCCATAACTACAAGCCCTCCACCCTTATCAGGTTTCATAACTCTGATTGGCTTGTCGTTGGCAATGTTGTTCAATAAATTCTCCTCATTAGCTATTAAATTAGGTATATATGTGCCTTTATTTGAAAAATAAGCCTGTCTTATTTGATTTGTACATAAACTCTCAAATAGTTGTAGAATAGGGTGGAGGGACGGGTTAAATGTGCTAGTTTTTTATATCCCCTCATTTGTTCAACCTGTTGTTCACTATCAAAATAAAATCTAAAATTTAACTTTCTAATATATAGTTTTAATTCAAGTAGCAAACTCTCTATTCTTGGTCTTCTGACAGGTACAAAAACTACCACATTTAACCCATGCCTCCACCCTATTCTACAACTATTTGAGAGTTTATGTATGAATCAAATAAGACAGGATTATTTTTCAAATAAAGGTACATATATACCTAATTTAACATGTGATGAGGAGAATTTATTGAACAACATTGCCAATGACAAGTCATATATGTACGAACTCAAGGATTTCAAAACAGTTGGGAAAGGGCAAATTCTCATTTTTAAAAATAACCTTCCTGCATATCCCCAACATACATTTTAGCTGCCTCGACTCCCAATAGACTTCATCCTGAGCTATTCCACAATCATTTCCCACATACTCAAGACCTGCCCTACCTAACAGGACTCCCAACAGAATATCTTTATCTGCTGCTCCATCCTGAGCCACAGAGAATCCACAGCAACCACCTCTTGCAATTATCGTGCCTGCTTGCCAAAAGTTGCTGATCTGGTCCTCAGAGCTGAACATCGCCTCTTCTGACTGGACTCACCTGCATCATCTGTCATTCTGGACTCATTACTAGGCACCTACTGAAAGAGCTCGTCCTCCTGCACCACAATGGCCTCCCGCCTCTGCCATAAATTCAGAAAATTTGCCATCTGTGACAAAAGAAAAATACCTTAAGACTCAAGAAGAGTAAATTGAAAATGAAGGAGAAAAAAAATAATATTCATCACCATTTAACAGTACACATTCTGTCCAACTAAGCTTCACCACACACCGAAGTACTATAGTACCTCCCGTTAAAATAGTACCAAAAAAGGGGGGGGCATACTATGCAACCTCCTTGTACCAAGACAAAGAAACCCCTTAAAATACAACAATGAGTGATAACGTGAAACAAAGGTGTTTGTAATAAAGCTAAAATGAGTTATAAAACTGCTCTTAATGAATTAATAAGATTCAGTGTACTTTACCTTATGTATTGTGACACAGGGGTGGCCCAAAAGCAATGACTGGATAAGTGACTTGCTGAAGGTCACACAGCAAACAGATGAGGACTGATGGAACCAAGCCCCATCCCAGAGTAACAGCAGATTGCAGTGTTAGCCCTCCACCCCAAAGTGTTAATTGTCAATTAGCAGAATATCCATATTTTTGCCTCACATTCCTGGTCCAATTGACATACCACCATGTTTGCTCTGTCAAATAAGTGCCAACCATTAATGATTGATGTCACCAAACAGTGATAGGCATTCGGGTCTCAGTCCTCACAACCCACAGAAAATGCATGCCAACACAAAATCCATCATTCCAGCAACCTTGCACATCCATAAGAGCAACAGTTGAAGTCTGTCCCCACCATGTGTAGTTTTGTCCAGATTCCTTAAGTCTATAGGAGGAGAGATATGGCAAATGCTCGCTTGTTAATCTCCCTGCCCCTGTAGTGGCTCCCATCCATATTAAAAAAAAAAAAAGAAAAGAAAAAATCCTGCCACAACCATTAGACATGTAACAAGCCTGTGCTACATTACACAGTCATATACCCACACACTGACTTGCACTCCCGCCCTCACACATCCACACACACTCACCCACACACATACTAAATTCGTGTAAATGCTCTTACCTACTCAAATTGCTTCTCTCAACCATTAAAACCCTTACGTGCATGTGCAAGTACTAGTTTCACTGACAGGTAGGACTGATGAAACCCAACAAAGCCCATGAGTGTTACCCTACTGAAAATGAGCAAACCCTTCCAACCCATCAAAACTGTCTACACCAGACAATTCTCTAAGGATTCTCTTCCGACAAGACATGTTCACCATTTCTATCTAACCTCCCTGCCAAAGCTCCTTTACTCCCTTTTCCCCTGCCATGCTACCATCAACACAACCATCTACAAATACCACAAATGAAGCAAGCCAAAGCCCGCGAATGCTACCCTACTGAAAATGAGCTCCAACCTTTAAAACCGCACTGGACCAATTTCTAACTAAATACAAATATGAGGCAAGGATAAGTAAAGTACCAGCTATCTACCAACTTAGCCCCCATAAACCAACCAAGCACATAACTCATGGCCCTGCCATAAGGCGACAACACTGGAACAAAATCCAAGCCATTACACCAAGTAACTAGCCTCATCCACACTTAGTTCCAAAAAAAATTAAAATAAAATAAAATACAAACCACCTGACTCTGTCAAAATCACCCCCCCCCCCCATTAACCTAAGAAATATCTATTCTCCAAGAATACCTACAGTTTGTCTTCAGTGTAACCTTGCCTTAACAAGTTCACACCAAGATGGAATGCTCCCAACAGTTAGACTCCAAAAAAACTCCTAAGTCTCATCCTACATCTACCTGACTTCCTCTAAACTCCCTTCACAAATTAACCCATCACTTTTCAACTAAGAAGGCTATCTCCATGCCTAAACTTAAGTCCTTTGCCTAAAACCACCCAACCCTCACCCCATTTAACTCTCTAAACCCTTGCCAAAGATGTCTCGGGACAAATTGGTTTGTTCCCAAACCTCATTTCTACTCTACTGTAGATAAACGCATCATCAGAAGTTCATTTACTGCTAATAACACTGTGATATTCTCCAGCTTTCTCACTAAGCTCTCTTCTTAAAGACAGAAGCATTACTCATACATGTTAAGTATAATATGTAGAATTCATGTGTATTTATGCCATTAAACTGGCTTTATATAATAAGACACATAGTCCCTTAAAACATTAGCAAAATAAGATGTACAGTGAACAAAAACTGGCAAGTACTTTTTTGTGAAAACAATGGCACATACTTTAAAAAGCAGTTTCATAAACAAAGACTTGAACCACCATTTATTAATACTATATCAAATATCAGAGGAGTTATCAAAAAACTAAAAAATAAAATACGAGCACCAAATCTGCACTTCTATTCTTATGTGTAATATTCTTGAAGTCGACTGGCTACAATTAAGAAAGTAGCTTAGAAGAGGTATTGTGCAAAAAGGGCCAGCTGCATGCTACTGTTTATGCTAGTCCATATATTACATTAACATTACGTGTTACCCTTCTAATAAAAAAAAACTTCTGGAAGACTGTGTATAAGCAAGTGGATTGCTAGAGAACCCTTTGGATTTCTATATTAAAGGCAAGCATATTTGAGAAAGGCAGAGTTTTATGTGAGTGATTTCACTATAGTCATACCACTTCCTCTGATTTCAAATTATATTGATCATAAAAGTCTTTCAATATAGCTTAAAGATCTTCCATGGCTAGTAGATAAATGCCAAGGTTTCTTTCTGCATTGCTCTGCAAAACAACACTTCTGTTTATCACCTTCATTCACTGTTAATGCAACAATAACATTTTCAGTTTTTCCATCAACATCTCAAAGGCAAAATAATTTATCAAAGGAATGAACTATAATTCTGAAAACAAAAACAACATTTAGCTTAAATGTCAAACATCAGTAACATGACAAATGACATTCAACATACCAGACTTCTGGTTTCGAAAGTCCGTATGTCCTTTTTATGTTTTAGCTACACCCCTCGCACCCCCTGCAAATTATACATGCCATCTCAGAGACTGCACTTCAGCGGGAAAAGTGTAAATTCCCTGATCCTCACTGTACTGTGATCTCCATTCACAATGCCAAACTCATAATAATGAATCAAGCTTTAGTTTCACTATTATGATTTTGTATTATTCCAGTTAGGCACTGTGAAACTTTGAAAACTGCCTTTCGGCCACACAATATTCCAACACGAGCCTTCGAAATTTTGATGGCAAGCCAAAATTTTCATATGCGTGAGCTGCCTTTAGTGCAAGTGCAAAAACTCCATGTACAGTTCAGCCATGATACTGTTGGACAGCTTTGCTATATGCTTTATTAAGTGCTGCTTGGATATTCATCTCTCCATTTTTTACCTCTTCCAAAGAATTCTTTCAAGAAACTTAAAACCTTCTTTTCACAAGAGAAGAAAGTACAGCTGTGTATGTTGAACTTAGCATAGCAGTAGATGTTTGAATGATCACTACTGCAGTAGTCTAAGTTATTCTGGGTTATAGCCTGCCCAGACTGTCATGAAGCTCGAGCTGAGCTGACTAAAAGACAAGTTTGGGTGCAATGCCCTTCAGAGCTTTCCTGCCAGCAGAGAAAGGAAGGATGAGCCATGAGAGAACAAGGCTAGGAACAACAAAAAGTAAATATTCACACCCTTGTATAAAAAACACACCAGCAACCAAAGGAGATGGAGGGAGGGAGTGGCTACTGCAGCAATGATCAGTCAGACATCTACTGTTATGGTAAATTCAGGTTACACAACTGTACTGTCTTCATCATATTGATCGCTGCTGCAAAAGACTTTGCTATATGGGTAGATTACTATAGCGAGCTATATTTCACAGAGAGAAGGAGAAGAGTCCAGGAGATCCTGGAGAATGGTCCTAGCAAAGCATGATCTAGACCTAAAGAAGGAATCCGGCTTATTGCGCTTTTGTACAATGAAGTAAGTTGCAGCTTCTAGAATACTTCTAGAATCCAACCCTTTCCAAAAGCCATAGAGGAAGCCAAGGTTCTTGTAGAGTGTGCCTTCACTCTGCCTGGAATAGATTTGTCATGGAGAGTAGAACAAACGTTAATAATAGCCTTAGAGAACCATTCAGAAATACTCTGCTTTGACACCAGTTGTGCTGTCTTACCTTCATGAGAAATGAACAACTAATCCGACGATCTGAAAGATTTTGTTCTGTCAAGACAATACCTGAGTTGTCTGTGGACATCCAAGGTATGGATTGTCATATCTCGCTCATTTTTAGGTTCAGGAAAGAAAATGGAAAGATGGATAGTTTGACTTAAAGTAAACATCGGATACAACTTTAGGCATAAAAGAAGAATTAGTTCTCAAAGAAACCCTGTCCTTGTGTAAAACTAGGTAGGGTTGACTCATCATTAGAGCTTGCAACTCAAATTATCTTCTTGTAGAGGTCAGAGTAAGCAATAAAACTGTTTTCCATGTAATGGATCTCAAGTCAACCAGATTACTTGGTTTAAAAGGATAAAGTGTTAGTTTTTCTAACACACAATTAAGATCCCAAGGAGGGGCTACCAGTTTACTTGGAGGCCTCTTATGCAAAACCCCTTTCAAAAAACATTTTGACATTTGATTGCATTGATGGAGAGGGATTCATGGGCAGACATGCTGAAATGGCCAATAAATGAACCTTGATAGAGGAATAAAAAAGGCCATAGCATAATAACTCACACAAATATTATAAAACCAGAGAATGACTAAAGCCAAATGGGTGCTGATTTTGTTGTTGGCACCAAATAAAAAAAACTATCAGGCTTTCCTCCCTCCATTAGTACCTGCTCGTGCTCTCAGAAAACAGTTGCCTAAAATGAATTGAAACTCTATCTTCCAGGCAGTCAGTAGAAGATGATTCATGTCAGGGTGTATCAAACACCCCTGTTATTGTGTGATTAGATCCATTCTGTGAGGAAGCTTGTGGTAAATTCCCCTGGCCATTTCCAAAAGAAGGGAGAACCACAGTTGTCTGGGCCAGAAGGGAGTCACCACAGTGATCTTTCAGGATTCCTTCTGAATCTTCAGAATCACCCTGGATATTAGTGGAAAAGGTAGAAAGGCATACATTCCTGTACAAAGAAAAGAAATGAAAAGAAAAGGCATCTGTCTTCCAGGTCTTCTTGCATGGAGTCCTGGAGCAGAACTTAGTCAGTTTATTTCTTAGACAGGCGGCAAAGAGATCTACTTGAGGAACTCGCCACTGATAGATCAAATCTTGGAAGACTCGTGGATCTACTTTCCATTCATGAGTATTGGCCCTTATCCTGCTCAGTTTGCCTACACACAATTTTGTTCTGACAGACTGTAGGATGTCTGTAGAGTGAGATTATGCAGTGAAGCTGTATCCCAAGCTAACATGGCTAGTCTGCAAAGGGGATATGACTCGGTTCCATCTTGCTTGCTAATGTATCACATCATTGTGATATTGTCTGTAACAACTTGAAAAGGTCTTGAGGAACAAAGATGGTTCAGAGAATTGAGTTCCTTGGCCAGATCAAGCATCTCTTGATGTCCTTGCATCTGTCTTATATGTCCCACACTCCCTGCACTATTATCTCTCCTGAAACTGCTCCCCAAGTAGTCTGAAGCTACTGTGGTGACTGACAGCATTGAAGCAGGGAGGAAGATGGGGAGACCTTGATTTAAGGACATCTGTTGTCTCCACCTAGTGATTTCTCTATTGACAAACACCAGTATTGTCATCTGAAAAGATAAAGGTGTTGATGCCTGGTCCAAAGAGATTTGAGATAACATTGTATCTTTCTTATGTGGAATTATGCCAGGAGTATCATAAATCATGGACGCCATGAGACCCAAAATCTTGAGTATTCCCTTGCAGTGACATAAGTCTTGGCGGAAAACCTTAGACAGAGATTTAAAATAAAGATCTTTTTTTACCTATTGAAGAAAAGCTCTGTGAACTGAGGTGTCTAGTTGACATCCCAGGAACACAATGATATGTGATGGAGTCTGGAAGAACTTTTGAATGTTCTCTACGATTACAGATTGTGCAAGAGATTTCTCTCACACAAATGAGATTCATCACATTTTAAAAGATAATCTGCATAGATAACAAAGTCATTCTAATATATAAACATGCGGATACCCAGTAGCCTGCAATGAGCTATAACTGGGGCTAGACACTTTGTGAACACTTTGGGGTGCAGTGGATATTCTAAAGGTTAAGGCAGATAATTGATAATTTCATCCTGACACACAAAAGCTTAAGAAACATGTGAAATTTGTATGAATAGGAATGTGAATATAAGTATCTTTTAGCCTGGTGTTACCAGTAAACTTGGAATAGGAAGAAGTGTCAACAGGTTGTGAAGTGACATTATTTTGAATCTGAGCAACATCACAAACAAGTTTAGGGAAGAAAGTTCTTGAACTGGTATCCAAGTGTTTTATTTTGTGGGACTAGAAACATCCTTGAATGAAACCCCTACCCCACCTGGGAAAGATTAACTGGTTCTATCACTCTTTGGGACAGCATGTGAAGAACAATATAAGGAAGCAAAACAGACTGATCTGCAGGATGAGGAATGACCCCTGGGACAGCAAAAATTTCCTCCCGTGGCCATCTTTAACCCTGATGAATGATTTTCAGAAGCTATTTGTCTGAAACATTCTGTTTCCAAAGAGAAAAATGGAGAGTCAGTCTTTCTGGAAGAGAGAGAGAGAGAGATGGGAGGGGGTCATGAGGTCACATAAATAGTCATTCAGACTTGCACTGTCCTTGTTTTTTGGAGGTTTAAGACTTCTTTTTGGAAACTCCTTGCCACTTCTTAAATGTCTGTTTACCTAAATTCTGTTTATTCTACGTTTTTGCTAAAATTGGATGAGTAGAAAGAAAATCCTTTGGAAAGTTTGGAAAAGGAGGGCTGAAAAATCTTAGGATATTTCCTGGATCAACTTGAACCTTTCAACACATTTTTGATCACATCTGCAGCAGAAGGACCAAACACTAAATCTCTATCTAAGGGTGAATTTAAAATCTAATTTTTAACATCATCTGGACGGTTCTGAGAATGCAACCAAACAATCCTCTTTAAAACCATACCAGTGGCCATTGCCCTGGAAGAAGTATCAACAAAGTCATACACACACTGAAAACAATGAGTAGTGACCTGTGCAATAGAAGAAATTTAGTTATTTAAAGCAATGTTTCCACAACAAGAAACTGCAGATAAAACATTCCTCATGCTTTCGCAATATGTCAGAATAAACTTTAACATATGAGAATGACAATTTAAAATTCTAAAATTCAGAGCTGCGGAAGTATTCACATTTTCCTCCACACCTGCCAATAATTTTCCCATCCTTATTAGAAAAAATAGGATTGGAATTAATTAAGTGTTAGCAGCAAAGGAATCAACTATAGCTATGGCTAGGGTGTCAGGTTTGGGAATAATGTATACAAATTTAAAACACTGAGGAAATTTATACATCTTATCTGTCTTTGTAGGGACAACTGAGTGACTATTAGGAAAATTGCAGGCAATAGGAGACATGTCCTCTAATGCAGACAGGACAGGAATAATTAGTGTAGTTCTAGAAAATCCTTCTGTAACAACTCTACATATTTTTGAGGGACTAAGAACCCTCTGTGTTTTCCCACTGAAGACAGTGGGACAATCTTGCAATAGTTTCAGAAAAATGAGAAACTCCCACAGGGAGACTAAGAAGGTGAGCTCTCCTCTGAATCTGAATCAGAAATCTAAATATAAAACCCTGAATCTGGCCCTGCATCATCTTCTTCACAATCCAGAATGTCTTCATGGAAAGAGACATTCCTCATTCTTTTACAGGAAACTACTTTACAAGAAAGATCTGTAGCTTGAATCAAACCCTCAGCCAGTTCAAATAAACTACCCTATCCAAAGAAATGTGAGGATGCTTGGTTTTCTGTTTCCTTTTGATATACAAAAATGGAGCCAAATATGTTACAAATGGGAACCACTGCTTTCCCACAGATAGGCACAACATTCTCTGTTTCAATATTTTTTTTTATTTTAATGTTGTTGTTGTTGTTGTTTGTCTTTCGGCTTTTCCCAGTTAGGGGTCGCCACAGCGGAACTCCGGTCCGCTAATGATTGTCAGTAGATTTTAACGAATGCCAAGGTGCCAGCTCGACGCCCAACCTTCAACAAAGGCACACCCATTTATGCATGTCTTTCGAATGCCCATCCAACCGCGGGGAGGACAAGAACATTGTATTTGCACTAATAACAAAAGGAACTATGTACAACCTCCATAACAAATAATGCATTTCTATATACATACAGGCAATCATTCAAAATTTCAACAATAAAGAATGCAACTTTTCCCAAGCAATTAATTTGTCTGCTGAATTGTTTGTCTTGAGCTTTATATTTGAAACTTCTTTATCACACAGAGACTCGGCTAAACAAACACATTTTTGGTTAAAGGAAAGAGGAGAGTTCTTTTTTTTTCCAGTTTTTAGTTACAGCATTTCTTGCTACAGCAAGTATTGACCATAATATGTGTGTTTATGTTTTGGGTATAACCTCACGATCAGTACATTATGTAGGATAAATGAATCAGAAATTATACATTTATCATTCCTTAATGTTTTACAGAAATTTCTAAAATCATTCCAATATAATGATAACATTTTACAGGTAACAATCATATGATGCCAATCAGCATTCTGTACATTACATCTCCAGCATTTGTGTCATTTTTTTGTTATTTTTCTCATCTTTTGTGGTGTTAAGTAGCATCTGTGGAGAATTTTCCAGTAGGGGGAGATTGTTGTTTTTGCTATGGGTCTTAGAAAAAAGTTTTTGTTATTAGTAGTGACTTCTTCTTTATTAATTTTTGTAGAGTAATTCCAATATGAGGCATCTATGAAGTTAAAAACTGATCTAATGGTCTTATAAATCATAGATGTGAATGAGGTGCCTTTTAAAGAGCCATTTATAATATTATACATCAGTTACAAAGTTTTTGGTGTGTTATTATCATGTGTGTCCAATGACAGTATGATTTTATTGTAAAAAAAAATCTCTACAGATTTGTATATCAAGCCAATTGTTTTTGTCTAAACTATATCTAGCGATTAAATAGTTAGAGGAATGAACTTTATTAATAGACAAGAACTGATTCCAATAAAGTAAATTTCTCTCTTTAAAATCATACATTTTTGGGGGATCAAAGGAGATTAAGCATTTGTGAGTATAAGCAATTGGAAAGATGGATCTTAATAGGGTTTTGATTAAATGATTAGTTTGGGTGAATCTTTTAAAATTCAATATTTTGGAACTAATGAAGGAACAGGATTTTATATTCTGTTTGTTATCTTGTGTATGCTTTTTAAGGACCACATAAAATATTTCCTTTAAGTTTAATAAGGGATTCAAAGAATGTTTTGTTGCTGGAATATAGTATTGTTTCATGTATCAATTTCCAATGTGAGGAGCAAAGGGGGCTTTACCATAAGAAAATCAAATTAAAGACAGTTGCGTTTAAATAAAATTCAGTATTTGGGAAACTAATACCTCCTTTTTCCTAGCTTGTGGTGTGACATTGTAAGGATATCCTGAGGTTTTTTTTTGGGTACCAGAGGAATTTTAATAAGATATTATTAATTTGCTGAATGACTTTCATAAGTGGGGGGATATTCAAGGACTGGCTGATGTATAAGATTGTAGGTAATAATATCATTTTAATTAACATTAGTCTATCTTCAAATGTAAAAAAATTCTTTTCCAGTTATCAATGAGATTTGTAGTTGTGCTGAATACATTTTTATAATTTATGGAGGTTGTATCATTAAGATTTGATTTGATATAGACACTTAAGTGTTTAATTTGTGTAGTGTCCCAGGTAAGTGTTTGTAATTTCTCATATTGTTTGTGACATTTTTATTTATTAACATGATTTGGGTTTTATTGTGGTTGCATTTTAGTCCTGATAAACTTTCAAATAAATTTAAAGTATAAAGTAGATGATCTAGAAATGTCTCAATATCGCTACTGGATAATAATAGATCATCAGCAAAAAATATATTTTTGGGGATAGAGCATTATTAATGGTATATCCTTTAATATGAGTATGTTTTTCTAATGTAATTAGCTAAAGGTTCTACAGCAAGAGCAAAATGGAAGGGGGGAAGGGTGCAACCTTGTTTAATACCTTTTAAGATTTTAAAGGGAGATGAGAAAAACAAACCTATCTACACAAATGAAATGGAATTTTCATATAGTTGTTTGATTAGATCTAAAAATTCTGAGGAGAAATTATATTGTTTTAATGTTTTAAATAAGTAGGACGAATTAAGGGAATCAAATGATTTGTCTATATCAAGACTCATAATGGTCAGGTCATTTTTGTTTTTATAAGCTATGTCTATTAGAGATAGGAGTCTTATATTATCTTGTACTTTCCTGTTTCTTATAAACCCCATTTGGTCACTTTCTATCAAGTTAGGAATTATGGAATTTAATATGCTTACTAATATGGACATAAAGATTTTATAATCTACATTTAAGAGTGAGATAGGCATGTAAGATAAACAAATGATAGGTTCTTTATGTGGTTTTAGTATTGGTGAAACAAACCATGAGGGTGGAATAATAGACTTAGTTTTGATTTCATTGAATGAATCTAGCAAAATTTTTAATATGTTATCAGGAAAGATTTTGTATATCTCAGGGATTAACCCATCTAACCCTGATGCGTTCTTGTTTTTTAATTTACTTACTTGATCTTTTAATTCTTTAAAAGTGAATGGTTTGTCAATTTTGGTAATATTAGCAGGGGATAGAGATTTTAAAATGTTTTTTAGAAATATGTCTAGAGTTTTATTGTCCATTTTACTTGGTGTACAAATATGCACATTTTCAAAATATTTCCTAAGATAATGTAGTATATTACTTATATCAGTTACTGTTATTCTTTTCTTATTTTCTGTATATATAATTTCTTTTATGTTTCTTCTCATTTAGGCACTTTGACCTTACTGCAATTTTATGTAAACTTTTAGGACTGATGGAGTATGAATGTAATTTGTTTTTTTCAAGGATTATCGAAATTTTAGGATGTAGAATATCTTGATAGTCTTTGTTTAGTTTATTTATTGTATCCAGGGTTTTCTTATCATTAGATAAAAGATTTTGTTTTAAGCTATCTAATTTATTTTTAATATCATTTATTTTTTTGCCCCATTCTTTTCTCTTTTGTAAGTAGCAATTATTTTCCCATATAATACACCTTTTTAAAGTGTCCTATAATATTGTGTCAGATACTTCTCTATTATTGTTTATTTCTATACATTGATTCATTTCTGCAAGAATCCAATCTTGAAATCCATTTATTTTTATGACTTAGGCTGGGATTCTCTGACAGAAATTAAACTTTTCAGAATACAAGGTTAGATTAACTATAATAGTGTTGTGATCAGATAGGGGACAGGATGTTAACAATACAATTTCTATTTTGGAAAATAAAGAGCTTGATACTAGGATTTTGTCAATATTAGTTTGAGTCCCAAACCTATATGAGTAATGTGAATATTTTAGGGAGCTGGATTTCTTTATGTGATGAATATCTTCTAGGTTTCTTGCATTAATATATTTTAAGGTGTCTTGCAGCAGGAGAAAATTTAAAGGATTTAGTGTTTGTTGTTTCACTAGGGGAAAGAAGAAAATTAAAATCACCTGCTATTATTAGTTCACCTCTGGAGTATAGGGTTATTGTATCTAAGTACTTTTTTTGCTGTTTTTGCACCAATTTCTGGGATCCAATAGGAGTTTATAAGTGAATAGTATTTTTTTCATGTTTAATTAACATTATTGCTAACATTCCTTCATTATCAGCATATGAATCTATGATTTCAGGTAATGTCAGACCTTTATTCTAAAGGATTAATATGCCTCTCCTTTTATGTTTAAATAGAGATCTAGCTAATATGTTGTATTTTTTAATATGAGTTTATATAGATCCGGTGATATTAAGTGTGATTCTTGAAGAAATACTATATCTGCTTTATGTAGAAGGAGGTTTTATTAATACTTATTAATACTTGCCCATTTTTATAGGGTTATTTAGCCCATTTACATTTATTGATAAACATTTATATGTCATCATTATTTAATGTATTGAGTAATAATGATGTTTTGTAGTGATTTCCTGAGATAATTACAGTGTAGGAGCATTCATTATGGACAGGAATTTTGAAATTAACTAAAGATGATTAATGTTATATACATTAATAGCCTTCAACATGGAACCTAGATTTCCTGGCTTAATATGTTTTACATATAAGCCACAATTCCATCAACGCATATTGACCACAGTGTACATCTACTAGTGCATAATTAAATTTTGATTTAAAATGACAGAAATAGGTGAATGAGGTGACATATAAAGTGAGCTAACTGCTCTAAATGGTAGATGGATTTGTTACTAAGTAAAGATGTTGCATGAGACAATCAAAGATAAAAACATCTTAAAACTTTAATTATTTAGACATTTAGAGTGTGCTTTATATGATCACTAGCATGTTGATGTGTGTTCAAACAGAATGAAACCATCTTAAGAATTCAATTCAGTATTTATAATTGAAGTGTGCTATGTTTCCTGTATTGTTACTGTGTTAGAAGTAATGCTTCAGCGTAAGACATTTGGCTATAATCGGTGTTAAAATTAAAGGTGATAGCAACAAGGAGGACTTTCTCCCTCTCCATTTTAAATACTTATGCACTTTAGTTAACTGTATAATATTAAGATTTTTTTTGCTTTATGGTGTTTCATTGTCCCAAGCAAGTGTGTAGTGTTGGTAATACTCAGAGAGGTGTTACAAACAGAATAATGTTTTATATACGTCCCTTAGTAAGTGTACCAATACATATATTGTTCAAGGTAAAAGAAATTAAACAATAGTATAGCTAAAATTATGGTTGCTATTTACAGTAGGTCTTGTAACAAGTAAAATGTGAACTAATCTATCCATGCAGTTGCTTTTGAAAGAAAAAATCTTTCAATAATTAGTAGACAAATCATCATCTGTTGTCCCCTTATTCTGCAATAGTATTGTAGTGGATGTGTCTTTAAACAAACTTTCTTTCATATAAGTCAATTTATAGCAAAAGTTTCCTGTTAGCTAAAAGTTGTTTGATCTTTTATATATTTTAAAGTCAGTCAGATTTCTATGACTAGTTCTATTGAGCATTAACATTGCAAAGACATATTACAACATTTTTGTGTTCAAACCAACTATACAATGCAGAATAAAATGTTTGATTTACAACCATTTTCTCTAGATTGCATAAACTTGTCTTAACAAAATACAGGGCTGAATGATTCCTTATAAACATTCTAGGGTCGTTATTTGGACACAAATGTTTTAAAAGTAAATGTTGATTTCTGAACTAAAACCTCTAAGCAGCACCCAAAGAAAATACTAATACATCAGTGGTTTCTTGAAAATTTGTATAGAAGAGAAATAAGAAGTCAATGTTTGTATCTCATGACTTGTCAGTCATTCCATCTCATAGAAGTTTCTTTGGTTGTCTATGTAACTTTTTAAATATATTTTCTAATGTGGTTTGCTTAAGCTTCAATTATATCTCTGTGTGACATTGAAATTAATTAAATCATATAATAATTATTTATATCTTCAATCAATATCAAATTCTGAGTCTTTCCACTGTGTTAATCTAATCAATATAATCATTTAACATTTGCTTATATTATGATGGATTTTACACATGCGCCAGTTAACTTGTTTAGCTTTGCTATATGATAATGACATTATTAAGCATGTCCGTTATAAGCTCACTGTTCTTTTTAAAGTATACTGCTATTGTGTAATAGAAAAGAGAAAGAAAAAAAGAGACACACATATATTTTTAGAATATTCTCATTCAGTAACTAGATTAGTCATTTTATGCCATAGGTTGTTTCTTCAGAAGCTGTTACAGTGCCTTGGATATGTCTATTCTATTAAGATCCATCATATATAGTTCCCTCCAAATGTTAACCCTGTTTTCTTTAAAATCATTAAGCACACCACTTGAGTCATAAGCAAAGGACGTATTTGAGAACTCCAACTATGTCTCAAAGTACAAAAACTGCCAGGCAGAAAGGTTTTCAGCCAAGATTTGACAATAGTGAATCTTGCTTATCTGTCTTGAAATGAGCTCTATACTTGTATCATCCTGAAAGATGGTAACCATGAATCTAAAACATTGATCTCTGTTTTCTCATTAATGATAATAAAACACTCCTTTAGTGAGGCTTTCGGTGGGAGTGTATCTTCAAGGACAAACATGCATCTGAGAGACCTGGTGTTTACAAATATATAACCGGTTCAAATAATGAACAATACTATTTACAATTGGATTAAATTTGAGCTATCAGTGGCTAAATTTATTGTAAATATCTCTTTTATTTAGAAACTAAATGTCTAGGCATGAAAAAGTTAGGAAATAGTTACCATTTTTCTTTGGAAAGTTTTCTGGTTTATCTAACAGATCCAGAACTGAGGTAAGAGGTCAAGGGTCATAAGTTACTTTTTGAGGAGCCAATGCCAAGGATTCTGTGCAAAAATTAAGTTTCAAAGTTACCCATGGGCTCAAGCTCATATAAAAACTATTCCAAGAGCAATTATTGGTAAGAAGGTGGGAATAGTTATGTCATGGTGAAGCTTTTAAAAATAAAGGGCACATGAATGCGTCAGTTTACTGCTTCTAACTGAAACAACTATTTTCAAGCTTACAGCAAGTTTTTTAACGTATATAATGCATTTGAACTAGCAAAACAACCATTTCCCACCCAAAATGACAAGCAGGCTCCTTGCAATATTACATCCCTTGCTCAGAAGGGAAGAAAGAAAAGAAAAGAAAAAAAAAGACACACCCATAGCCCAGACAAAGACACATCTGTGCCCTAGATCTCAACATGTTGCTGTATTATTATCCCATCAGTAGCCTAGATCACAACATATCACCACACATTTGATTAATCTAAAGCAAAGATATCAACACAATACATTTAATAAGCATGGTAATAGCATCAGATTTATATTCATAGCACTACCTCAGACACTTTGTGTGGAAGATCTGCTGATCCTGTATAAAAGCAAAAAAAAAAATCTAGTCTCGCACCAAGCAATTATTAAACCATTTCCTCTGCAATATAGTCACTTATTCATTGATAAGCCAATACACCACATGGTTACAAACGGTTTGCAGTTTTCTAAATGATGGTAAGGTGACATAGTCTTATAAGCTAATCTTGCTTAGTTTAATAAATCTATGCTCTTTGTTGTTAACATGCTCTATTATATTTCCATTAATGTTAACTATGTTATATCAATAAAACATTTTACCTTGTTTACCTGGACAATAATTGGAGTTGATGCATAGTAGTATTTTGATAAAATAAAGATAATTGTGTATTTTTTTTTAATTTATTTGTCCCTAGATTTTTCTTTTATTGACCAGTCTGCTTTAGCTGCTTGTCTCTTTAATGTAGAAGTTGTGTCCATTTATTCTTCTGTGGTTATTAAGTTTTTCTTCTTGATAAAGTTGTTTGCTTCTTCAAGAGTTTCAAAAGTTTTAATGTTTTGATGAGAGGGATGAAGATTTTTCTTTTTGTTAAAATAGCTGTGGAGTAGTCATTGTCAAATCTAATTATCTGGTCATTTATTTTTAGAGGAGAAAGAGCCTAGACAGTTTTTAATATGAGGTCTTTATCCTGACTGGATATAAATTTACCAATAATTGATCTTAGGTGACTAGTTTTGCTTCCGGAAGAGATTGTAGATAAGGATCTGTGGGCTCTTTGAATACCAAAGGAGAGAGCTTCTGGTAGATTTAAGGTTATTAGAAGCCATATAGTTAAAAATTTTGCTGCATTGTCTAATTCCATTCCTTCTGGTATCCCATATATTCTGATGTTGTTCCTTCTGGACCAGTTTTCTAGGTCATCAATTTTATTTACAAGTTTGGTATTTCGTTGCAGAAGGGATTCAATATTTTTCCCCTTCTATTAGTCTGCAGTTTATGTCTCAAACTGATTCTTCCAGAATCATCTAATTTTATCCACCTTAAGGTATAGTTTGTCAATTTTTAGCATTGTCTTGTATGTTTGTGAGGACTGAGTGTAGTTCATTTTTCATAGAGTTTTCCTTTGAGTGGATTTCAGTCAACTCCTTTCATCTATTGTATTTCTCCCTTCTTTTTCTTCTATTAATTTTGACAGGAAAATATAATAATTATAACAGAAAAATACACCAGTAAGGAGCCTGAGGCTTTTATATTATGAATATTCCATTTTAAAGTTGTTTTTGGTGATTATTCTGAATAATTCCTGTCAGGAGAATTGTATTATTGCAGAGCAGGGAATTTGTGCTGCTTCTAGCTTGACATACAAGCCACTCCCCCATGAGCACAACATTCTGACACAACAGGAAAACCTTCCCTATTCCCTTGCTAAGGACTGAAAAGAGTGGTTCTCCTTTACCATCTGAGGGGACCCCAACAGCCATAGAGGGTGTTGCTAACACCCATCCTTAGTGGCTGTAGTTGCTACACCAAGGGATCTGGGCATAATAGATGAGTGGTCTGAGGTACAACAAATGGCCATGGCAGAGTTACCCACCTGTAGATAAAAGAAATTGCTAGCCTGCTGTGGTGGTAAAGATATTTGTTTGCTTTTTTTTTCTTTTTGTGGATGGAAGGGGGACTGACCATAGGAGTGACAACCTGTTCAATGGTCAAGCTAAAAATGGTGCCTCTATCATGCAGAAAACAATCAATAATGCCAGAAAAACTACCAGTATACAAATGTCACTTTGTGACAGAAAAAACAGTAAAATTTAATTTGATTTTTGTATTTTACATTTGTTTATCAGAATAGTCCAAATTGGCTAAGGACCCATTTTCAGTGGAGGCCCAGGAAGAAAAGCTCCAAAAAGCAAAGTAATATAGTAATGGACTTAATAAGTCAAACAGTAATGACAATATATAGTTATTACAATATACAGTTACATAGTCTTTAAACAAACACACAGTTAAATCAAATAAAATGTAAACACTATGGCAGTCCCACAATATTAAAATAATCACAATTTCTCACAGAAAATAGTTTATCAGTTAACATTATTTTAAACTGACAGAAGCAATTGCTCTTTTAAAAGTATGTTACAGACTCAAGACAATCCATTAAAACACAACATTCCTAGCTTTTAAATAAATTCCTGAAGAGGAAAGTAATACAATGTCAGTTAAAAACAAAAAAGAAAAAGAAATGGAGGGTCTTTTAGCCAAAGGGAACTTAGCTGGCCAGCTAAGGAAAACACAAGCTAACTGTTGATCCTCAAAAGTCTCAGAGGGGCATGATCTTTGGTGGCAGTAAAGCTCTGAATGGCTTCATGCCCAGATTTGTCTTTTAGGCAGCTCAGCTTGAGCTACTTTTCTTCATTTTTTTTATTTTTCAAATACATTTGAATGAATTCCATAGCATTTATACATACCATCTTAAACAACTATGTACACTATTTACATTAGCCTGACACTATAACAGATCTTAATGTATACATTTACTTTATAAGTATATCCAATCCATTATCAGAGTGTCTGATCAATTATTGTATAGTGTCAATCAATGATAAGACTTTTTCCCAAGGGTTGTTGATAAATGGCTTTGTATAAATTCTTAGTTCTTTAATTTTAATTTCTAATAATGCTATGGTCTTCAGCAGGCTGTAGAAGTCTTCCAAAGTTGGTATTGTGTTTGTATTCCATCTTCTTGTTATAACTTCCTTGAAATTGCAAGTATAGTCCATACTTGATACATGTTTGAACTATTCAAATGAGGACCTTTGTTCACATTTAATAATACAAGAGTTTTAGTTAAATAAAATGATTAATTAAATAAAGCGTGTAGAAAGTTATTAATACCATTCCAAAATGGCTGAATTTTAACACAGTCAAAGAAAATGTTGTTCCAATCTGCATTGTGTACTTGCTCACATCTCCAACATATTCCTTTTATGGAACAACTAATTTTACTGATTCTGTCTGGGGTTAAGAATGCTCTGTGCAAGCATTTCCAATTAAAAACTGTCCAGTATTGTGTAAAGGATGTATATTTTATCAATAATAAGATATCGGTTTTAATATATTCAGTTAACTGTATTGAGTGTCCTTTTGTTATATATCTCCAATATGAGGTTTTGGGTGTTGTTTTATAGTTTATCAATATTTTGTAAAATTTTGAAATACTTTTTCCCATGCCAGAGTCATTGTATATGATTTCATATATGTATTTCGTAAATTTAGGTATTTCTTTAAATGAAGAATTGTTAATTATTCTTCTGAAATCTTATGAATATGGCAGAATACTCTATAAAGTTAGCTAGTCCTGTTGTGGAATTTTGTATGTTGTTTGTATTACTTGCATAGCTATAACTTTTAGCTCTTTGATACATTGGAACCAACAAACAAATCCTTTCTGTTCCCAAGAATTAATAATTTCTCTTTATATTCTATGTGGAAAGTTTTTTGTGACTATAAATGGTGTTAAAAAAATCAAACCAGATTTTTAAATCTATATTTGCATTAATAATTTTCCTAAATGAGTCAATGTAATAATTAATCATACAAGGTTTATTTGGCTTAGTTATGTTATATTGCATAGTAATACATAATATGTCCCATGGTAAATTGTTTTTATCTGTTATTTGAACATTTTTTTTTTGTAAATCAAATTCATTTATTGATATTACAGTTAGTAAGTCTTGCCAATTTGCAGAGTAATTTGGACTTATACAATCTGACATTGTTTTAGATATTGATACTTTTATATATATGTCTCTATTTCAGGAAAGTTTAATCCTCCCTGTTTCCATGGTCTGATATAATGTATTAAAGCTATTCTGTTTCTTTTGGGAAACCATAAAAATTTTATTAGGCATGAGTTTATTTCTTTAAGTATATTCATTTCTGGTAACAGTTGTATTGCCAAAGCTATATACAGGATCTTGGATAGTAAAACCATTTTTATTAACTTTAGTCTATCTTCAAATGTTAATATTATTTTGTTCCACTTTTCCACAGAGATTTTAACTGTACTGATGATATTATTGTAGTTTTTTTGAGACTAATTCATTATTACCCTTGCATAACTCAATTCATAGATATTTTAAGGTAGATTCCTGTTTCCCTATGATGTCATCCCCCTTAGTCTGCAGTTCTTTTTTTTATTTAAAAATAAACATTTTGATTTTAATTTATTGAAATGGAGTCTTGAAGTCATGTAAAATGTCACAATTAATATATCTAATTCTTCTAATATCTCTTTTGAATTAGATAATGTTTGTAATATGTCATCAGCAAATAGCATTACTTTAGAATTGTATTGTTTATAAACATCTATTCCTTTGATTTTTATATTGTTATGAATTAAATCTGCCAATATTTTAATAGCCAGAGCAAATAGAATCGGTGACATGGGACATCCTTGTTTAGTGCCTTTTGTTATATGTATAGATTCAGAGGTAAAGGGACTTAACTTGACATACACTAAATTATTTGTGTATATATTCTTTAGGAGATGAACAAAGGATACAGGAAATTCAAATAACATTAGGATTTTGAATAAACAGTTCCAATTTAGGGAATCAAAGGCTTTCTCTATAACTAAGCCAATTATGAGTGTTTCTTTATTTTCTTTATTAACATAATCTATATGATAAATTATCCTTTTAATATTGTCATGTGTGTGTCTATGGTATATAAATCCAGTTTGATCATTACTTAGTGTTTTGGATAGTGGCATTTTCATTCTGTTAGTTAATATTGTCATAAATATCTTATAGTCATTACTTAATAATGATATAGGTCTATATGAGGTACAGAGGTTTGGGGATTTGTTTGCCTTTAGGGTTGGTGTGAAATTAAGGAATATCTCCAAGATGGTGGTATTAAAGCTTGTGACTGAATTTATAATAGAGTTTTATGGAAAAGCAATAGTATCTTTCAAGGAAAAATGTTATATATTTCCATAATTATGCTATCTATACCTGGAGCTTTATTATTTTTTCCCCTCTTTTATTGTATTTGTAATTTATTTGTAGGACATGGGTGCTTGCAGATCTAGTTTTAATTTTTCTGGTATTTTTTTATATTAGAATATTTTTTCATCTATATTTAATTGATTGATATGTATATTTTCTTTTTGGAAATGTTCCATATAGTGATTTCTATAGGCATCAAGAATACCACCTATATCCGAGACACTTTTCCTTTTCTTTTCATGGAAGATACTTTAAAATTATTAGCTTTTGATTGTATTTTTATTCTTGCTGATAAATTATGTAGATATTTGGAAGAAGTGGCCAATATATTAATTTTTAGTTTTTCTAAAGCTAAACTAGTTTTATGTGTTAGAATTTTGTTGTATTTATTGTTTAATACTCCTACTTTCTTTTTCATCTCCAAATGCTTTTGATTTATTTCAGCTTTTACTGACAAAAGTTTGGATTGTAGATCTAATAATTCGGAATCCCATTCTCTGATTTTTGTATACTAAGTTAGGGTTTTACCATATATGTAAGCTTTTAATGAGTCCTATATCATTATTTTATTTATCTCTGTGGTGTAATTAATATCTAAGAAGAACTGTAATTCAGATAATAACTAGGGTATGAACTCTTTAATTTTAGTTATATATGCTGGAATTCTGGAGTTAAAGATTGATGGTTTGTACCCATTTTGAAGTTTTAGTATCAATGAATTGCAAATGAATTGACAGGGGCACAGGAAAATAATTTTCTTGGATGGCAAAAGTCAGGGAACCTTTTAGGCTAGGCTTATATAGGCCCCAGGGCCAATAGCCTAGTGCCTACCTATGAACCTATGAACCTATGAATTGTGGTCTGAAAAGGGGCAAGGAATGATTGAGAAATTAATGATTTTAGAGTATGTGTCATGGGCAGCAAATATTTTATCTAATCTAGTTTGAGTACCAAATCTGTGATCTTGATGAGAAAACAACAAAGATTTATCTTCTTTAAATTTGAAAGTATCTACAAGATGAAATAATTCTACCCATTTGCTTAAAGCATTTGATACAGCAGATGTATGCAGCGATCTTTTATTTGTAGTTTCAGAAATATCAAATATACAGTTAAAATCTCTAAATTTTAAGTTGCCTTTATACTTATTGGAATTGAAATCTAAGTGTTTTTAACAGTTCCTGTTCCAATGCCAGGTAACCAGAATAGATTGGCTAGGGTCCATATTCTGTTATTATACTTAGCTATTACTAATGCCATAAGGCTTTCTTTATCTTCATACTTATAAATGATTTCTGGGTTAATCACATTTGTTTTCCATAACATTGTTACCCCTTTTGTCTTTGTCTTATAAGTGGATTGCACCACTATCATATATTCCTTAGAATTCCATTTGTAATTGTCCTTTGTTTTGAAATGAGTTTCTTGAAGGAAGACTATATGTGCTTTCTTCAGTTTTAAATATTTCAGTAGATTTGATCTCTTGCTATGATTGTTTACGCCATTGGTATTTAAAGATAATAAAGTTAAATCCATCTTAGGTTATTTAGACTATGTATTTTATGTTTTATTATGACTGTTAAACATTTTCCTCTGATAACTATAAAGTATATGCTTGAGCTTTTAAAGGAAATTATCAGTTTTTTACTTTGAGTGTTTACCAATAAAGTAATGTTTTCATCAGGCATACTAAAAATGGTTTTATGAAATAACAAATTTAAATTAATAAATGTTAACAAAACTAAGATCCACACTAGCCATGGAATGAAAATCATTCCTAATCTGATGTCCATCAGATTTTCACTCATACCTTGACAATCCAGAACATCTGAGCTCCATAAATTGAATTATCATATGGAGAATATTTGCAATAGGAATAGCAATATTTATATTATTTTGAACAGATATAGTACTATTACACATTAGACAGAATTCTAATACAATATAAATGTATACCTACTGTATAAGCAATTAATATTTACATGATAGATGACAAGCAATTCAATCATAGTAAAGTGGGATGTATCATATATAAAACTTCAGTAAAAGATTATACCACACAGTTATTTAACATATTTACCCTTACTGATGAAGTCTTTCAAAACGTATTACTTAATATAAATAGATGGTCATAATATTTATAGCTAATGTTTATAAAACATAGTATTTTACTGGATATCTCAGAAGTTATATTTCATTGTTTGCCAGCATTTAAGTAATCATGTTGTTTGTTGCTAACTTACTTAAAGCATCAAGTTTGTTTTATGTGAACATTGATTTAAGTTAGTACATTTTAATTATCATTGCCTCCCTCTTCCCCCCCATTTCCTACACATACGGATTTTCTTATCTGTCATTTCTTATTATAAAATGAGTGAAATTATAGGTTAAAAACAGCATATTCACTTATTGTGATTAATGATTACAAGTTTCCTTTCCATATTCATAAATTGTCATTTTATGGCATATACTGAAAGTTTTTAGATTTAAATGGCAACATTCTATTTTGTATAATCAGCAAAGGTTAACCCGAGTGATTATTGTCAATTTAATATTATTTGTTCAGAATGTGATTGTTTCATTCTGTGACATTCCTAGTACAGGCTTCTATTGTTTCCCGTGAACAACTTTGTCAGTTTGATGTCATGTATAAAACATTAGTTACCTTGGTAACAGCTTAAGTATTGTGTATGGTCAAGATGGGTTACAAAACGACAATTCAAGTTAAAGCAATTATATGGCTTGTTATGCACATTTACTTATATGAGAAAGTCATCATGCTTCCCCTTGATGTTCTGTATAGTGTATGTCATTTATGACAAGTTAAAACAGTAGTGTTATTATACACAAGCCCATGTTATTAAACTAAATGTCTATTGTCAATTTAATACTATTTGTTCAGAATATGATTGTTACATTCTGTGACATTTCAAGTTCAGGCTTCTATTGTTTCTCTTGAACAACTTTATCAGTTTGATGTCATGTATAAAACATTAGTTACCTTGGTAACTGCTTGAGTATTATATATGGTCAAGATGGGTTACAAAAACTATAATTCAAGTTAAAGCAATCAAATGACTTGTTATGCACAATTACTTATACAAGAAAATCATCATGCTTCCCCTTGATATTCAATGTAGAGTATGTTACCTATGACAAGTTAAGACAGTAGTGTTATTATACACAAACCCATGTTATTAAATCCTGTCTTTTATATCTAAATTCAACAGACTGCTTCATCTTATATGACGATTTTATATTTTATGTCTAGATTTGCTAAAATCATACATTACATAACTATTGTGTGTGTTTTTTTTTTTTTTTTTTGGCTGCTGCTTAGTTATTTGAGAGATCGCAAGGTGTAATACTTATTCTTATTATTAGCTCCTTCTGAGCATGTTTATACAGTCCATAGACTTTAAATTATGAGACCTTTCTAGTTTCTTATTTGTTATAAGCATAGTTCTATCCTTACATACACACATATCAGTACTTCAAGCACGGGTAAAAATGCCCATCCAGTTCTGCCAGAATACCATTCACTAGTTCATGTGGTATGTTTCCAGGCTGTTCTTAAAATATCCAAATCAATATTTGTTCTTTTGCATTTTACCAGCCTGTTCCATGCAGTGGCCACTCTGCCAATGAACCACTCAACACACCTTCCACTCCCACAGATATTTCCATGAAGGAAATCTGATGACTCTCTAGCACTTACAGGCAACCCCAAACTCCCCTATCCTCATATGCTCAACATGTCCAAGCAAGCTCTCCTCCCAGAACACTGCAAAGGGTACTGCAAAAGACCAAGTGCTCTTAGTTTTTCACAATAACTCAGACTTCCAATATTATGTAAGTCCTTAATGTGTTTGGACCAAAATACATTTTAAATCTAAAATTGGTCATATTTTTTTTATCAAGAATCAATTTAATGAGCTAAATGAAGTGTTGGGAGACCATCAATATGTATATGTGTGGTTTAAAACAGCCCTTTTATTATCTATATATATATATATATATATATATATATATATATATATATATATATTTATTTTTTTTTTTAAACCAAAAACTTCATTGCCGAGACTCATCTCGGAGGCCCCTCAGAGCCGTTAAACATTATTGGCACTCTGTCTCCATTACCATAGCAACCTGGGAGCATCTGTTTCTGTTAGTGTGTCTGCTGTGATGCATGCTAGAGGTTTGGGATGCACCTGAAGAAAAGTTTCACACTAACTCCAAACTTTGGAATAACCTCCCAACCTCAATAACCTCCATCTCATACCCTGCTCTCTTTAAAAAATCCTTCAGACAGCACCTCTCTACCTGCTGGTTATGCCCATGCCAAAAATAACTCTTCTTCTCTTCTCACTACTCCCACTCTCTGGGGCTACAGGTATGCACTCAGCACATCTGCAGCCATACCTATGACTGTTACTACACTGCCTACACAGATTTAAATGCATGTCAATAATTGTATATGATGTTACTGTTTTTTCTGCCTCCCAACCAGTAATGTCTATGGCATCTATATGACCAAAAGTACATGTTAATATCATTGATGGACTACCATAAAACTGCAATTGAATTGCTAAAAAACTGTAAATAATGCTACATTTTTGATATTTGTATTTTTGATATTTGTATTTCTGTAATGTTGACTTTTATGTGGAGCTTTTCTCCCTGGGCCTCCATTGAAAATGGGCTCACCCAGGCCCAGTGGACTTTCCCGGTAAACAAATGCAATAAATAAATAATAAATAAATAAATATTCACTGCAACTTCAAGCCTAAATTCCCCTCCCTTTCAGTTAGGCAGCAGTCAGGAAAAGAACAGAGAGCAAACAAAACAAAAAAAAAAAACCTCCCAACAAGCCACCACACCAAGCAATAACACATTCTTCCAGCCTTCCCACCTCTCACTCAGCAGATGCATAAACACATTATTCTCTGCCAAAATATCCCAAATCACAGTTTTATCCACTCCTTCCTCTGGATCCAGGCTAAAACACCAAATGTCTCATCCTAATGCACAAGCATCAGTAAACCTCGATCACAAGCTGCAACCCACAGCTTCCCGGAGATGAAAACAGCAACAAACAACATCTGCCAAATACAGCTGCATCCACGCACACCATGTCAGGATTGATCAAACAGCACTCGAAGCTATGATACCTGCCATATTGATATTAACTATGTTTAGACAGAATAATAATGACATTTGTACTAAGAGCTTGCTACTATTACTTTACCAGGAAATACATAACTGAAGAAGGCATTAGTCTCCATGACAGCATTTTTTTAAAACACTCTACTGTTACTGTTGTTATATTTGATGTTAATTGGTTACATTGAATTAGTTAATTAATTACTTAAGTTATTTTAAGTAAAACCAATGAAGATACGTATTCAATGAGTTCAAGTAGGGAAATAGAAACTTCTATGTCTGTATTATATGTTGCTTTGTTTGGCTTATATATAATGTAAACAGTAACTCATCTTGACCTACCTTTGTTTGTGAAGAATTATTGGACTCTTTCAACATTCGGAATGAATCATTACTGTTTCTCAGTTGTTTAAGAAACCCTCCTTTTTTAAATAAAAACAGATGACAAGTGATGTACCATATCAGTTGATTCTTTGAGAGATGTACTGGTAAGAGTTAATTTTTTGGGACAGCTATCTTGGAATCAGTTTTTTTTTTATTTCTTCTTTCTAGCATCAGTCCAAGGATTTGTTTTTTTTTTTAATTCTTTTAAGAGTAGGGACCATCCATTCCATTTCTTTTGGGATAGACAATATGTTGTTGTTTTTGATGAATATAGTATCTTCTTCTAAGTCATTAAAGGATCTCATCTCATTGGCAAAAAGTATTTTTTTATCTTGGCTAGAAAGGCCAGCTGTGTTTTAATGTTTTGTTTTAACAGTTTTATTATTGGCCAGACTTTTTACCCTTTCTTCTAATATTCAGGAGGAATAATCATTGTCAAACCTTATCAGGCTTTGATTGTATTTTAAGGGTGATTTTCTCCAAGCAGATTTTAATATTAGTTCCTTGTCCAGAAATGAAGGAAATTTTATAACTATGGATTTAGTTGGAGTATTTGTTGAGTTCAAAGCAAGTTTCTTCAGTGCTCTATGCGCCCTTTCAATTCCAAATGAAAGTTCCTCTTTCAAGTCTAAAAATTCAGGAATCCAGGTTAAGAATGAAATAATGTCTTCTACTTCAGTGTTTTCAGGCAGACCAAGTTCCTTATGTTGTTTCTCTTTTCCCTGTTTTCTAACTCATCTATTTTGTTAAGCAGCCATGTATTCTGTTTAAGCAGAAATTCTTTTTGGAATTCTTCCTCTTTGAGTCTCCCTTCAATGTCATTTAGAGAAGTCTCTATATTTGTTATTTTGTATGGTGTTGTTGTGATAGTTCCTTAAGAGTATCAGTCTGTTTTTGAGAATTTAATTTGAGGTTTGGTTTTCTAAGTCATTTTTAAAGCCATCCATCTTCAGTGATAGTTCCTGTAAAGTAGATGTCATCAATTGCAGTTATTTTGTCAAAGCAGCATCTGGGTGAGAATTCCTTGAGTTGTGCATATTCAGTGACTCAATATATCTTCAAGTTACTTGACAGGAAATGTTTTGTATATCTCCACCAAAATTGATATTTATGTAGTTTAGTAGTCTATCTACAGATTTCTGACATTTTAAACTTGAAAATAATAAATATTTCTATATTATTATACTAGTTTATGGAGCTCTCAGAATTCACTGCTCTCAGTTGGCCATCTAGGCTCTGCCCCTTCAGCTTGAGCTGCTTGACAGTTTTGGTGCATGGAAGGTGTTCTGATGCTTTGGAAGTTGGCCAACTGTTAAATCTTTGGGAGGATATAACCTTATATAGCTAAGGCTACTGCAGTAGTGGTCCAAATGAAGAACATCTTCTGTTAAAGAATTCTGGATGTAACTTAAATGCCTCTCCACTTCATCTAATTTTTCATAGAGATGAACTTAACTTTGTCAGTTATGTACTTCTGATATATTTTCATAATATTACAAAGTTCATTTTAACAGATACAGATGTGTTTGGCCCCAGTTTTGTTAGTATTAAAACAATTGTACAACAAGATTCCAAAATGTGTTCTGAAGGTATAAAGTTAGCTTTTCTAATTTGATGCCAACAGATCTCTGGCTCATTAAACTAAAAAAAGTCTCCATTTCTTCCTCCTCCGTCTCCTCCTCATCTCCCTGTTCCTGTAACATCACAAAGTCCTGAACCTATCTTGCTAACTATAGAGAACCCAAAGGAGGCAGTTGTTACTCTTATATACTGTACTATATCTTTTTTCTAATATTCTTCCATTCTCTATATTATTGCATCTTTCCAGCAGTGTGTCAGTTTATCATCTTGTTCAATGACATAATGTTCTTGGCATACTACTGCTTCTACCCATGGACCATGATCATGGCTATTGTCTAGTTCTAAATGCCTTTCAGCTTTACTGTGACTGGAATAAGTATTAATTCAAGACCTGATTGGTTGCACATGTGTAACAGGAGGAGACTCTGCAGATGAAGGCTCCAACAGTTTAGAGGTAAAGGTTACCTTTGCTACCAGCAGACATTCTTTAATTACCTTAAAAGAACATTTGCATGTTGACTTAAGAACAGATTTTACATTAATTTTCTCCTCAGGAGATGATGTTCTAACAGCTGTAGTCACAGACACTTTGCATGTTGAATAAGAGATTCAAAATATGTTTTTAGTTCTGACAGTTTGCTCATCAGACTCTCTGTATTTTTAATGTAGTCTTTTTCTTTCTTCTTCCATCTGTCCATCAGTCATGCTTTGGTTGATATTTGAAACATTTATGTCTCTCAGGTAGAAGTGCTACTGTCTGGGAATAATTATATCCATTCAAGTGTTATCTCTAGCATGAGCTTCTGTTTCACATACTGCTGTTATGATACTGCCTTTCCGCCAGTCTTCCTGAGAGATATGGTATGACAAGGAAATGAGGACATAAGTGTGTAAGCCAAAGTAGCTCCAACTGCAAAAAGGATCAAAGAGAACATATTGCAGTGGTTCTGGCACATGTGCAGAAAATTAGAAGACAATCTGGTGAAAATGGTTTGGGTTAGACATGAAGAATTTAAGAGGAAATGAGGGCATCCGGCAAAGATATGGGTGGTTGTGTGAGAGAAGATCTGCAAAAGTCAGGCATGAGTATCAAAGAAGGCAGGAGTGTGCCACTGAATTGGGAGAGATGCTGATAGTTAACACAGAACCTAGACCCCATTGGAAAATAAAAAAAAAGGCATTGATGATGATGATGAATGTGCCTCCAAGGAGAACAGGTCAAATAGGTTGCCAGCTATTTAAATAATTTGTCTGTTTATACAGTAATCGCTAAACATGGGAAAAAAAAAGAATACATCTCTAACCATGCCCACTGGATTCCTCAGTCATTCAAACCAGCTGACTTTGTGCATTAGTAAAGAAAATAATCTGATTATTAATCAAAGGTACTCGGCACAGGAGTATATATTACATGCCATTCTTATACTAATTATAATGCTTTTACTTTTCATAATACCTAGAATGATTATTGAATATAACATGCTGTTTATAGCAAATTTAAGTATCTAACTATATATATATATATATATATATATATATATATATATATATATATATAATGAATCAAAACTTTATCAGACATTGCACAGAATATCTTACTGGACATGGTTTTATGTATCTAAATTGTAACAAGTAAGAATTCTTCTACCATTCTTAAAGTTTCTGCTAGATATCCACTTGAACCTGCTCACCAATCCATAGGACATCAAAGGCAGATGGAAGAAGTATTTCCAGCAGGCTATATTGAAGTAGCATGTGACAGATGCTTCTTCCTATTCTAGATTACTATATTCACAATAAAGAAAAGTTGATAAACTCCAAATACTTGTGTCCTGATTCTATTTGCTACACTTTGCATGTGCCTGCTCCTCTCTTCTCCCTCACTTTGTCACTTTTTTTTAAAAGAAAACCAATAATGTTGCCATATAATTATCTTGCCCACAAAACATTTTTGCTACAACCTCTTTCTGCTGCAATTCTTTTTCGGAACTTTACCCTGGTAGGATACCTTTGGTTGGTGATAGTAAAGCAAACCTTACATTTGTGAAATTGCTGTTCCACGCATTCCTTGATCCTGTACCTGAGTGGATCTTGCATTTGTTTGCAGATTTGTTTTTATTACGTTAAAAACATATTTGGATTATGTGAAAATATACTGCAGACTTTAAAATGGAAAGCATGTTTTTATTTTCATTGTTGTGCCAAACGTAAATGTATTATATTTTATGACATTTCTCTTTGCAGATCAAGGCATATTTAAATAATGAGTATGAGTTTTATTCTGTGGGCTTGTAATTTGAAATAATTTACAAATTCATGTCATCATCTATAAACACTTTTACCAACTTTGCAAATAAGCCATTATAAACTTTAAAGTACTTGGAGGTAGTTCAGTTTTAAAACTGGATTATTTGTTCTTGGTTAAAACAATAGAAATAATGTCTTCATCTAGACGGGTGAGAGCTGACTTTAGATCAAAGGGTCACAACATATTTTACTTGGTCAGCTTTCTGCCAGCAGAGTGCAATGTTGTTACATTTTTTTTCACTTCCACATCTAACAGCAGTTTTTTTTTCTGTTTAAGACAACAAGCTTGTGCCTTACATTAATATTTACAAATGATAGAATTATCTATAAAATTCTATCTGGCTAGGCTGGCAGCCTTCACATAACCCCCCCCCCCCCCGCGAGAACTCAAGCTAATTTTTCAAATGACCCTTGATAAACACTGCTTGAGGGAATTAGATCTATCTGAGTATATATTACCCCATTCCCTGTCTTGAGAGCCCATCTGCATTGACATTGTTAATCCCACTGTGGTGCTGCTCTGACATATCATATGCTTGCAACTCCAGACTCCATCTTAGCAGCTTGGAATTTTGCTGCTTGGCTCTGTTTAACCATGTTAGGGGGTTGTGATCTGTCATAACAGTGAATTTTCTTCCATACAGATAAGGCTGAAGTTTCTGCAGTGCCTACACTATGGCTAGACATTCCTTTTCTACAGCTGCATAACATTCCTCCCTGGGTTGGAGCCTACAACAGAGATAAACCACTGGGTGCTATTCACCCTCTGAAGAAATCTGGCTAAGTACAGCCCCCACTCCATGGTTCGAGGCATCCACCTGCACAACAAAATCTTTGCTGTAATCTGGACTGGCTAACACAGAGGGTCCTCCCAAAGCTTCTTTAAGCTTCTGGAATGCTTGCTCACATGCTGGGGTCCACACTACCTTATCTGGCCTTTTCTTCCTTGTCAGGTCCATGAGGGGAGCAGCTATGGCACTATAACTGGGGACGAACTTTCTGTAGTACCCTGTTGTCACTAAGATGCCCTCACCTGCTTTTTGGTAACAGGTGCAGGCCATTCCTGAATGGCTTTCACTTTGGCAGGTTCTGGTCTTATCTTACCACTCCTCACTCTATGTCCTAGGTAGGAGACCTCTGCCATACCCACCTGACATTTGCTCGGCTTAATGGTCAACCCTGCCCTCTGTAGTCTGCCCAGCACCTCACATGCTGAAGGTGCTCTGGCCAGGAATGGCTGTAGATAGCAATACCATCTAGGTAAGCAAGGGCAAACACTCCTGCTCCTTCTAGGATATGATCTACCAGCCTCTGGAAAGTCACTGGGGCATTCTTCATCCCAAAGGGCATCTTTGTGAACTCATACAAGCCAAAAGGAGTCACAAAAGCTGACTTCTCTCTTGCACTGGGAGTCAAGGGCACCTGCCAATAACTCTTGGTAAGATCAATGGTTGTAAGATACTTAGCCCCACTCAGCTGTGCTAGGGCCTCATCTGTCCTAGGCATGGGGTAAGCATCTGACTCTGTGTGACTATTTAATTTCCTATAGTCTGCACAGAACCTGGTCCTGCCATCCATCTTTGGCACCAGTACCACTGGGCAGGCCCAGGGACTGTTGGACTGTTGAATCACCCTTAGTTCCAGCAGCTCCTGTACCTCCTCCCTCAGTGTCTTTTTGACTCTGTCAGGCACTCTATAAGGGGCCTGTCTAATAGGCCTTTTGGGTCCTGTAGCCACCTGGTGCTGCCCCAGGTGGGAGCACCCTGTTTTCCCAGTGAACATGTCCCCAAATTCCTGCAACACTGCTCGGATTGCTCAAACCTGGGTAGGAGATAGCTGCTGAGACATTGCTATTCCTTCCACTGAGGTGTCAGCCTGAGCCTCACTGAGGAGACCAGTCCCCAGATTTCCCTCAGACACCTCCTGCAATCCACTGCAAATGTTCAGCAAAAAGGCCTCCCTATCATGGTAAGGTTTCATCATGTTAACATGGTACAATTTGTGCCCCTGCCTTCTGCCTAGCAGTTCCACCATGTAATTAACATCACTTACCTTTCATACCACCTGGTAGGGCCCCTCCCAAGCTGCTTGTAGCTTGTTGTGTCTGACAGGAATGAGAACCATTACCTGCTGCCCTACAGCATACTCTCTAGCTCTCTAGCCACACAGGTAAAAACACACTCTCCAAAGCTAAATATACAGCATCCATGGGATCAGATGACATACCAGGCTGTGTACTACATGAACTCAAAATAAACTAGCACCTCACCTAAGTGTCATGTTTAATTATACCCTCACCTCAGGCTTCATGCCCACTGAGTGGCACACAGCTACAGTTATCCCACACCACAAGGGGGGATCCACCTTGGATCCTGGGAACTACCGCCCCATCAGTCTGACAAGCCTGATCTGCAAGTGCATGGAACGTATTATCATGGAACTTATAAACAAAGACATTGGCAACCTTCAAACACTGGACCCCATCCAGTTTGGGTTCATGAAGGGCTGATCTTGTCTCCTGAACCTGATTGACTTCTTTGAATCAGTCCCCAGAGCTGTGGACCAGGTTAAGGCAGTCCACACAGCCTATCTGGACCTCGCCAAGGCCTTTGACACCATCCCCCACTCTGGAATCATAGATAAACTTACTAAGCTGGGCATTAATCCCTACGTCACTCGATGGGTTGCCAACTGGCTTACTGACATAACCCACACTGTAAAAGTAGCTGACTCCAAATCCAGCTCCAGACAAGTGACAAGTGGAGTACTTCAGGGTTCAGACCTGGGACCTCTCTTGTTTGGCATCTACTTCTCTGAATTACAGGCCAACACTAAGGGACTCTGGCTAACAAAGTTCGCAGATGACTGCAAACTGGGTGCCATTATTGTATCCCCAAATTATGTGGATAATCTACAAAGTGTCCTTACTAAAACAGATGCTTGGTGCCAGAGTCATGGGCTCAAGCTCAATGCCAAGAAATGTATAGTTATCCCCTTTGGGAAAAAACATGTACCCATGAATTACCACATAGGTGGCAGTACACTAAACACCGAAAGTGTGACAAGAGACTTAGGGACACAGGTGGACAGTGGTCTCACCTTCAATAACCACATTGCCACAACAGTTAGGAAATCCTTCTATGTGGCACACCTCATCACTAAGGGCTTTTCATCCAGAAAAAAGGAGGTCATTGTCCCACTGAACTCATCCCTCATTAGACCCATTATAGAATACAATGCCCCATTTGGTATGTACCTCTCAAGACATCTGCAACAACTGGAAAGGCCACAGAAATACCTCACTAAAAGAATCACAGGCCTAAAGCAGATGCCCTATGCTGACTGCCTTAAAAAACTCCAGCTATACTCTGTCACATATCATCTACTCCGAGGCGATCTCTGCTTAATATACAAGGCCATGTCAAACCCAGAGCTGTTGGACATGCTACACTTAAAGAAATCCCAATCCTTCAGAGCCTCATGCTCCAGGGATCTAAACCTTGTCATCACAATAAACAAAACATGCTGGAGGAATAGGTTCCTGAAACAGAGACTCCCCAGACTCTGGAACAGACTGCCCATACATGTCAAGCAGAGCACCTCTTTGGCCCTCTTCAAAAGGACCCTTGATGATTGCATGGGAGAAAGGAAATTCAACCCGGGGATCATGTCAGTCACCCTGCTAGACAGGGGTCCAGGGAAATAAATAGTGTGGGAAGAAATAGCCAGGGAATTGTTATTGCTAGGCTTGTATAGGCTCTAGGGCTGATAGCCTAGTACCAACCTATGAACCTATGAACCTATGAGCATTCCTGTCATACCACACCTTTTTCTGTTGTTGGGCTTCTGCCAGGTTCTCCTGAGGCAAGCCCATGAGTTCCCTGAGCCTTATCCTGAGGATTAAGATGCATGCCACAACAGACTCCTTGTGAGACACACGCTCACCTTCATCCTCATCTTGAATTAAATCTAGAGGTCCCCTCATCCTATGCCCATACAGCAACTCAGAAGGTGAAAAACTTGTGGATTCCTGGGGAACCTCTCTCTAAGCAAACAACAGATGGGGAAAATATTTGTCCCACTCCCTATTAAACTGATCTGCAAATGCCTGTACCATAGACTTGATTGTAGAGTTTAACCTCTCAACAAGACCTTTAGTCTGGGAATGGTAGGGGGTGGTCTTCATGTGCTTCACCCCACAGGACTTCCACAGACAAGCCAGCAGGTCTTACATGAAATTGGCACCTATGTTAGTCAGTATTTCTTTTGGGAAACCTACCCTGCTGAAAATCTCTAACATAGCATTTGCCACCTTATCTGCCTCAATGGAGGACAAAGCCCATGCCTCAGGGTATCATGTAGCATTGTCCACTACCACTAGGATATACTTTTTCCCTGTGGAACTTGGGGTACTCAGAGGACACGCAATATCCATAGCTACCCTATGAAATGGTTCCTCAATCGCAGGCAAAGTCATCAAAGGAGCTTTCACCTTGTCTCCTGCCTTGCCTACCTTTTGCCACTGTTTACAGGCCCTACAGTACCCTGTTACATCTCTGGAAATTCCAGGCCAATAGAAGTTCTGCATAATACACCTCTTTATACGTTTTATGCCCATATGACCTGCAAAGGGAATATCATGGGCTATGGCTAGAAGCACCAGACAGTAGGCTCTAGGCAATACCAACTGCTGTATTCTCTTACCTTTTAGCCCTCCCTCAGGGGTCCACTCACTATATAGTAACCCTTTGTCCCAGTATACAGATTCCTCCTTTCCTTGAGAATCAGGTGCCTCTCTAACTACCTACCTCAGGCCTTACAATGTAGGGTCTGAGAGCTGAGTCTCTCAACTCTCTCCTTGTAACCCTCCCCAGCTCCCCTTCCACAGGAAGTCTGGCATCGTCTGACAGTGGTGCCTCACTGTCAGCCTGGGTACTACTACTCATCTCTATCTTTGCAGTCATTCTGTCCAAGGGACCATCAGTACCCACAAGCAGCTGTGGCTTACCTTCAGTCTCACTGCTACAGGGTTGCTCCCTCCCTGAAGTAACCACCTCACCAGTCCTGGCTGCAAGTATGCAGTCTGTCTGGGTTTCCCCCAGGCTACCAGACCCACATGCATGTCTCCTAGCCTGACTGCATGTAACTGCATAAGCACATGGTACTGCCTCATCCAAATCCTTCCCTATCAGGACATCTGCAGGATGGTAGTCTAGTACCCTGTTGTCTCAAGGCAACCTACTATTGGCATTTTGTCTTCCCCAGTCACTGGCTCTCTCACCTTTTGTTCCCCACCTTGTCTCTGTGGACATAAGTATGCCACATGGCCCCACTGGTTGCATTCAAAACATTTAACCCTATCTCCTGGACATGTACCTGGACTAGTGGCTTTCCCTGCCACTGGAAGATTCAGTCGAGGCAGTCTGTGCTGCTCACCATGGGTTCCTTTAGACCCATGAGCAGTACTGGGGGTCCCCTTCCTGTGCAGGGCTACCCTGCTTGTCAGGTATAGTCTCCCTTCTTCCCCAACTCATCTGAAATAGCACATTGTCTATCAGCTAACCAGATCCTCATGTCCTCAGGCAAAGAGCGAAGGGCTGGTTCCCTCATCAAAAGGTCTGCTAGCCCTTTGTAAGTAGTGAACTGACAACCACTCACCCACCTATGTAAATAAATGCTCAGTTAAGCAACATATTCACACACACTTTCATATGCCTTGCGTCTATGCTCTCAAAACTTTTTCATATATGCTTCAGGTGTTAGCTTAAAAAACTCTAATAGACAATTTTTTACAGCAGTATAATCAAAACATGCAACGTCAGACATTTTAGACAATACAGTTACAGCTTTGCCATGGAGTAAGGGAGTCAGGAACTGCACCCAGAGCCTTTGTTCAAAACTATACTGTTTGCATACCCTCACAAACATATGAATGAAACTATCAAAATTATCCCCTCTTTAAACTGTGGAAGGAATTTACTGACCTGTTGTGCTTCTGGGATTCAGTTACTCCCTTCCCCATTACCTCCATGACACTGGCAAGTCAGCATCTCCTTCTCATGCTGGCTCTGCCTCTTCTTTTCTTCAGCTTCCAGGCATAGCAGTTTCTCATTCAACTCAGACTGCAAACATCGTAGTTTCTCATTGTCCTCACTCTCTAGATGCCTCAGTCTCTCACTTGCTTCTATTTCCACATGCCTGGCCTCCAACTCAAGTCTCTTTAGCTCCAGATGGATTTTTAAGTCCTCTGCAGAAAGGTTGAGCTGTCCATTATCCGAGGGTATTATATCTCCACTGCCAGTCTGATTGTCCTCCTGGTTGCTGTTTTCTGATGCAGCTGTAACCAAGGCTGCAATCAGGTTTGGCTTAGTCGGGTTTACATGCACCAGTCCCCTAGTCTGGCACATCTAAGCCAGCTGGCTCCTTGCCAGCTTTCCATACTCCTCTGCTGACATGCTGCCTGCTCACCCTGACTAAATAAGCTAACAAAAGAAATAAAACAATTGTGATCTAAACTCTTGAGTATTCACTGCATGGCTGTTTAGGAGTACAAAACACATTCAAAGCTCACTGTACACAAGCTACAGGAATTCACTCTATCCACACCACTACAAGCCAATTAGTATTTGCCAACCAATTAATATGTGATGTGGATATCCCACCACTGCCAAACAATTAATATGTGACACCCGTGCCCTGGCCAAGAAATCAAGGACCCTCAATCCTCATCACTAGCACCAGTGAGGGGGCATCTCATATAGGAGGAAAGGATAACAAATACACACAGTAAAGTGCAATTTCCCTTAAGAGCACAAAGAGATCACAATCAGTCAGGGGCTGGTCACTCCCTTGCTCTCCAGGTCCCCAATAAGACTCCCCACTGGCACAGCTATAGGGTCCAGATCTCAGCCTAGTGGGCAAGCTAAAACCTCCAGCACCTTCACTGTCCAACCAGTGCTTCATGTCCCTGCCCAAGTAGCTCACACACACACACACACACACACACACACACACACACACACACACACACACACACACACACACACACACACACACACACACACACACACACACACACACACAAATACACACACACACACACTTTGAGAAGAGTTTATACAATCACACAGACACTCCTTAGGAAGGCTGGCACAGGTTCTCCAGCTGTGTCCTTTTTACCCAGACTATAAGGTTGTACCACTTGCCACCGCCCTCTAATATTTATCAGCTACTCAAAGGCCCTTAAAAGGGTGTTCAATTATTACTGTGCAATATTATTATCCAAGTTGTAGTATAAATAAACAGTCAAGACTTATTAGAGTGACTTAGTACAGGAATCATTATAAATATGCAATGTACTCTAGAGCTTAAATTATCTCTACACAAAACAGCCACAGTTGAAAGGTTTAAAAATATTTAATAATAAATAAAAGTACAAGACAGTACTTTCTACTACACAGTGCTAGTCAAGAGTTCAGAGATCACAGAGAAATACTTAAAATAATTCTGTAGTACAGTTCTGACCTCACATAAAAACACTTAGTCTAATATTTCTAGTTTCTAGCTATTTCTAAGAAAAAACACAAGTCTAAGATAAACTTACTTATACAGCAAGACAGTGCTGTGAGTTGGATGGTCAAGACAAAAATGTTTAATAATCTCTGATTCTCTCTGTCTTTAAAATCACATTCCTGGTTCCCATTACATAATTCTTCACATTTCCCTGGGTTCCCAGGCTAACAGAAAATACATTTATATTCTTAACATCTCCTTGTATTATCTTGCAGCTGGTCAGGAAGCAGAGCAATAAAAATACATTTGCATATTTAAATCCAACAATTTAACTCTTGGTTAAAACAATAGAAAGAATGTCTTCATCTTGACGAGCTGGAGCCGACTTTAGATCAAAGGGTCACAACATGTTTTACTTGGTCAGCTTTCTGCCAGCAGAGTGCAATGTTGTTACATTTTTTCAGTTCCACGTCTAACAGCAGTTTTTTTCCCATTTAAGACAACAAGCCTGTGCCTTACATCAATATTTACAAATGTTAGAATTATCTATAAAATTCTATCTGGCTAGGCTGGCAGCCTTCACACACACACACACACACACACACACACACACACACACACACACACACACACACACACACACACACATATATATATATATATATATATATATATATATATATATATATATATTTACATATTTATATATATGGGTCTCCTTCTTCAGGGAAGGTATCCTTTTCCCCACTGTAGTGCGATCTCAGAGTTACTATATTTAAGTGGGGGGTGCAGGGGGGCTTGCCCCCCTGCATAAATATGATTTAGTGGGGGGGGTTGTTTTTTTTTGTGTTAAAGCAAGTACTAGTTTAGATATTTTTAAGAACAGCCTGGACATTTATTATGGGAACACGTGTTTTGGCATATTTTCAAGCTCGAAGGGCTTTAATGCCCGTGCTTGAAACATTTGTATGTATGTATGTATGTATGTACATGCATGCTTGTTTGTATGTCTATATCTGTTTCTCTATATGTATCGATATATAAATAGATACATAGATATGTTCAAGTAGGTGTATGCATATATATGAGAGTATGAGCTTATGTACATACATTGTCAAGATGATTAAATAAAGATGCATTAAGCATAATGTACATTTAACACCATGAAGTGATCTCTGCTTCAGAAGTTACAATAATACAGATCCACTTCCAAGAAAAGCACACTTGCAAAACAAGGCAGAATTTTCTAAATTAATTTTAAATTATTTAATAATATAACGTTTGCCTATAATGACAGAATCATTAAAATTGGGGCAGATTGCTTTAAATAAGAAAAAAGGCACAACTGCTGTCCAACCAAGATTTTGTCCTGACACCTCCTTTCTGGTATATATTTCTGTTACATGAAAGCTGATATTAAGGAACTATGGCTAATCATATTTGCTAATGACTGCAAACTGGGGGCAGTTGATTCTCAAACTCTTCTGGAAGGGTTGGACCAAATGCATGCTTGATTTATTAATCACTGTCTTACTTTCAATTCTATGAAGTGCAGCATAGTTTCTTCATTAAATCTAGTATCACTGACTATACAGCTAATATTCCACTTTCATCTGACACATTCATCAGGAATTTACATACTTATGTTGGCAACAAATTTTCTACTGTCCTCCATGACTGCATGTGTGTGTGTGTGTGTGTGTGTGTGTGTGTGTGTGTGTGTGTGTGTGTGTGTGTGTGTGTGTGTGTGTGTGTGTGTGCGTGTGTGTGTATGGTCAGAAAATCCTTCTACTTTCTACACCTTCTCCTTTCATACCATCACCTTGATGTCCAGGGAAGCTACAGACCCACTTTATTCCCACTTTAATTGTCTTAGCACTGAAATATAATGCCATCTTCAGCATGCACCTCACTAGGCACATAAATCAACTTGAGATATCTCAAAGTTTCCAATCCAAAAAAAAGATCTGAAGTTTCAGCACCCTAAGCTAACCTGACAGACTAAAAGCCCTGTCAGTCTATTGTGTTGTACATAGTCTTGAGCAATAATATGAACATAGATATCTGTGCCATGAACAAACACTTTTTGAACTCCTTCACTGAAGCAGAACTGGTGATAAAGCAAGCATGTGATTTAAAGTCCTAATCCTATATTACAACATGAACAACACGCAATAGTACATAAGGCATCTAACTCCATACATCCCCCATTTCTGAAACAGGCTGCCCTTACACCTGAAGCACAGTACTATGTGGGGTCATTCTATGAGAATGCAGTGACTTAAGGCATAGTAATTCACGAGCAGCCTTTAAAACATTCCTGAATGACTGGATGGGTGATCAAAATTGTGTTCTTGGATATGATGGAAAATCTAGTCAATAGGGAACATACCTATTCTTTCACCAGTTCTGTGAGATGCTGATGAGGGTATTGATGGTCACCTTGGATATAAACTTATAAGGAACTTGTGAACCAATAAAGCTATGGACCCTTTCTTGTGCATTCCCAACATTAACATCTATGGCATGCATATACAGTTCAAATTAACTAAGCAACCTACAGAACTGCACTGATTCAGATACAGCATAAGCACTGTAGAAACTCAAAAAGCAACAGAGTAGCTGAAATGACTCACAAAGGTCATTCCGTATTAACAGTAAAATAAGAATCAGTTTAGATACCATAGTCTGTGAGGTATAATATTTCACTTATAGGAGGAGACAAACAATTTTAGAAAACAGCAGCTATGAAAAGCAAAATGAGTTCTGAAGAGTAGGAAGCTAGGATGACATGCATTATGCTGGTTAGATGGAGTGCACTAGTTACTGATGAGTAGGAAGCCAAGATGACATGGATTATATCGGTTAGATGGGGTGCACTGGTTACTGAAACGTAACAAGCCAGGAAGACATGGGTTGCAATGGCTAGATGGGGTACACTGCTTACTGAAGAGTAGGACATCAGGATGGCATGTGTTGCACTGGTTACTGAAGAGTGGGCTGGGGTGTCTTATTTGTGAATACTGCATGCTCTCTATGTTTCATCATTGGGGTATTCATAAAGGTACTCCAAAGTGTACACTGCATTTTACAAATTGCAGTACCTTTCTGCATTCAGCAAGCACAATTATATCTTTCTGAATGGTCCTTCTACATGAAGACATGCAGCACCTTGAAGTACTGGTTCTGCAGCCATATTAAATGCTAGCAAGACATTCTGGGGGGGTGACATATTTTAATTAAACATGTATATATAGGGGGTAGCAGTGGTATAACAGGCATAGTGCAACATGTTGCAGGATGTAGGGGATGAAGCTGTCCCTTGGAAAAATACATGGAAAGAATAACAGTGAGTTGTAGAATTTACTTTTTTTCATTTTCCAAATATTTAAACTTGCAGAGTTAGGTCTTATGCTTTTGTGGTTTAACTATTCTTTCCTTCTCTGCATATGCTTCAGAGTTTCATGTTTGTTTGAAACAGTGTCTTGACAATACTGTGCACTTCCTTGGCAGGTATGTGGTAAAAATATTGTGAGAGAAAGGCTGGTGTTGAAACATATAGAATAACGCTATCAGTATCAAAGGCATCAAAAAAGCAGGCCATCAGAGTTCAAATATTTTGATTTAATACTGCTACTTTATATGTTTGAAATAAAAAATATGTATTTCTAATATTTTTGTTATAAGGTACATTACATGCTAACATCCTGTAAAATACTTTACTTTATAATATGCTTTTCTACAATAAGATATGTAAAGGGATATAAAATGTTGACAAAACTTCCTCTTTGTTTGCTTGACTAACCCAGTGAATTCACAACCTTTTCCCAGTTTGGCCATTGAGGCACTGGGACCTGGCTCCCTGGTGAGCTAGCGAGCTCTACCACACCATGGAATACACTGGGCCTCTGAACATGCAAAGACTCTTATAAATTATTTTTTACTCTCCACAAGCTCAGGGAATGTACATGAGGACTAGAACATGAATTCCCCATGTTTTGTAGTATGATGATTGCCAGGCCCATTACTGTTGTTGATATATAAAGCATGCTGATGTTGCCTCCCCCTCCAGAGAGAATACGGGATGGTTAATCAAACCCATCATCCCTTATCTAGTTCATCAAGCACCCATACCACTAATTTAACATGGGTTGTTAGAGTCATAGTCAGGAATTCATCCCAGTATGCCATGTGGCCAGGTAATGCTTACAGTCCGTTCAATAAAAAAAAGAAAATATTATATGTCAGGCTGCCTCATCCATTTTAAAAGTCAAAAAAGGTAAGGGGTACATACATTTTCAAATTTATCTTGCTAAAACTGGAGGATATGTTTTCTATGGGATGTAATATATTGCATTTAGTCATATGTGCAATTGTTTATGTAGCTTCTGTTAAGCAAGCCATTTCTTATTCAGTTTTTAATAATTCCAGAATTTGTTACATTATATAAAGAGCTATAGGGACACTGCATCTTTAAAATAATGAATTAAAACAGGATAAAAAGTTATTACATTTTCAATGAATTGAGTTGTTGGTGAATGTTCCCTGTTTTCATTCAGACTGAAAAGGATGTTAAAAATCAATTTCACTTAGAAGGCCTCAGTTCACAGATCAAAGACATTGACAGACTGTGTAATATGTGGTTAGAGATGCACCATTCATAAGAAAGAATTGTATCTTCCTTTTTGAAAACAGCTCTTCTATCCAATGCTTTGAGGTATTTCAAGATAGTTATGGCAACAACCTGCGTCTTATTGAAAGAATACTTCAAACCAACATTTTGGAAGAACAATGAGTAATCTGTTTAAGTCAGAGCTCAGAGTGTTATACAAAATAAAGTGGGAAATGATTCAGTTTAGAGATGTGCTAAGAAAACAATTGCATCGGCACTATACCAAGCTGACAGCTACTTTGAAATATCACCACTTTAGGGTGATATTTTAAATGTATATTTATAGTTACTATTTTTACTTGAAAGAAAAAACATTTAATAAACAGAAATATATCAGAAGCTTTAAACAGTAAAAAGAAAATAATGCTAAAAAAGCTGTATTCTCTTTCAGATCTAGTATATGAAACGCATTGATAGCAGGTATTATATCTGAATGACAGGGCATCACCACCTTACAAATTGCAAGTACAAAGAAATTAAGAACAGTAATGTAATTAGAAACTATGAGATTGCAACTACATGAAATGAAAAATTAAACTGTAACAAGGAACACGGGGTCATAACTTGTGTCACACTGATAGACAAGGAAAGAATGTGTTAAATGTTTCTTTGTACCTAATATGACAGAACTATATTTCTCTAAGGCCAAGTTATCTGAAAGTGATAAAATATATGTTGATGAGGCTGCTATTTTAGGTTGCCTATAATGAAGCCTAGGGCTCATAATGTTGGCACTGATATGAGGAAATGAATTTTCAGTAAAGCTGAGGTTCCACATTAACTACTTTCTGTGAATGTTCGGCAACGCTGACAAGATTAAGCAAGACTAGGTATTGTGCTGCCTGTAATATTCCCACTATTAAATGTTCTCATATATTTGTATTATTTAAAGGCTAAATGGACTTCATTATCTTTAGTTATTGTTAATATATTTTTTCTAAGCCCTAAGACAAAAATGATACCATGTGTGCCATACAACCAGTTTATTAAAAAAATCACATATGCATATTATAGCACAATTGTTGAAACTTCCATTACATTTAATTAAACACAGTAAATATTGAAACATTTCTTTATATGTACTAAAACAGCTGTAGAACATTGCAACATTACGAACAGTGTTGACCATTTACTCTCAAAGAAAACAAGCAGCATTGCACCCTTCACTCACTCAAAACTCATATTGCAAGACAGACTACCTTGGCTCACCTCATAACGGTAAGAAAGAAAGGGGGAACAGAAGAGAGGTTCACCCAGATCCCCTCTTCTCCACCCTGAAAACCTCCACAATCTACAATACATTAGGTTGGGAAGGGCAGGAATGAACAAAATCCCACGCCAAAAGGCTAACCTAATCATTCACACTGGCTTTTGCCTAATCACACGCTACCCCTACTGATCTCACGTCCTCCCACTTATTTCCTTAATTTAACTCTTCTTTCTCCACCCTATTCTAAATCCATAAGTACTTACACTTTCCTACCTGCTGATACTCTCCCCCACCCTCCCCTCTAAATAAGACCTTCAGTCTCCTTAAAGTGCCCTTGGGCAAACCTATCTGTGGGTAAACAACATTTGTCTAAGCACTTTGAGACAAAATCTACATCATGTAGGCCATCATGATCAGTTTATCAAGCAAAACCATATATGCATATTACAGCACAATTGCTGAAACTTCACATACATTTAATAAAGCACAGTAAATATTGAAACATTTCTATACATTTATTAAAACACATGTATAACATTGCAACATTACATGCAGCTTTACATCCTGTGCTCACTTAAAATGCAAATTGCGAGACAGCGTACCTTGACTCACCTTACAAAAGTATAAAGGAAAGGGGGGACAGAAGAGAAGTTCACTAAGAGTGCCTGTTCTCCATCCACCAGCTTGCACACAGGCTGTTCCTCCTGTCTCTTTCATAACTGACTAACAGCATCCTGAAATGTCAATGCAATATGTACATTAACCAAATCCATACCTAGCTCGCATAAATGTGTCTCATCGTTCCTATACCAAACTGGGTCCCTATCATCAAAATCTTGATGCTTAATCACCAACACAACTAACCCCACCAGAATGCCCTTGATACTCTGTGAGTAATAATATGCTAGGTCTTCTCTAAAGCTACAAAACTAGCAGCCTGCTTCCACACTAATCTGGGTCTAACCTCAGTCCACATTATCACCATTCATGGATACTGGTATATTAACTTAATTAAATAACCAACAATCAAGGCTCATAGTTATCTTTTAGGTGTATGACCTAAATCACTACCCCCAAGATGAATGATGACAATCTATAGGAGTCACAATGCTGCTCTTATCACTTCAAACTTAACAGTTGATGCCAAAGTAAACCTCTAAATCTATGCCATGCAACATTTCACCTTTGCTCCGAAAGCCCCAACATGCTCACTCCACATCTCATGGCCGATCTCTTCTCCACCCACAATACAAACAAATGTCCCAGGATAGCTACTGTTCCATCTGAAAAACAAACGCATTGACATATTAATACCACCTCATCTTATATAATCTAAATAATCTCTAGAGGCCCAACACACCATTTTTTCATGGCTTCTACTGATTTCCATCTGCTGCCAAATCAGAGGCTCTCCCAATCTGAAACAAGTGAGCAGCAAACTTGCTTCCACACATGCCTTGAGATTCTAATGCCTAATGCACCATAATAATGAACCAGGGTGCTAACATTTCTCTTCCTTAGACAATACAAAACACCAGCGCCTCATCCTGTTTTCCAAAATGTCTCCTTAACTGTTTTATCCATCCTACCAGACATAATAATCTTTCTCCCTCCATAAGCAACACCACTGGTCTACCGTACCCTGCCAGATTAGTCTTCAACCTCCTGGGCCAAACTAAAATAGCAGAATACATCACACAAACAACCTTCCACCGCAGAGAATCTTCATCCACTCTAAATGTTACTATATACATAGTCACAGCTAATTTTGCATAACTCAGGCATTCCAACAAATTACTCAACAACAACCAGAATCCCTTCAACAACACCCCAAGCACCTGTCTGGTTACCAGAAACACCCATCTTCATTTTTTTCTCTCATCCTCTTCCAACCCTTCAACATTCTCACTACCAGCCATTCCTAGCTGCCACAGTAATAGCTGACAAATGTAATTTCATTGTTCTGACTTTCGTCCCTGCTGATCACCTATACAGTATGTAATGCATGACTAACTCCACTGATCAACCCATATGTCCCACTGACAGCTGACTAACAAATTTTGAAAAAGCAGGTAAAGGAGAGTTATATGCTTTCCAAGTAGACTTGGTACACGATTGTTGCATTAACCATCTTGTTGTAGATTTCCAATGCTCCACACTTTGTCTGGAATGACTACTGCCCTCTCTCTCATTATTATTACAGTATGTAATATATTAATGTAATATATTACAATTTCTAATAACTAATAATATAACCAGTTACTTTCTCAAAATAGTAACTAGTAATAGTAATATATTACTTTTTTAATAACTAGTAACTTAAATGTGAGTTACTTTTGTTTAAACCAGTGGTTTTCAACATGGGCAACATAGCCCCATAAAGAGTGATGGAAAACTTCCAGGGTCTCTATATAGTATGGATAGTAAATCAGATGTTAAGAGGTAATAGAGACTTTGAACTGGCAATCTACTTCATTTATTTAGCACTGCAAGGAGGTGAAAGCTAATGGTGACCAGACTCTGGCCCTGCCCTATTACTGTGGGACTCTAACTCACTAAAACATCCCCCAACACTGGAACAATTCTAGTCTGCTAGAGATCATAGCCTTACCTTGCTGTTTACTAAATGGTATTGGTTCTCCATACCACCAACAGTCGGAATCAAAGTTATCACTCATCAGTTGAACACCTGAACCCCCAACCCACTGCACTAAGTAGGACTCTTCACATGGATCTATGATCAATCAACTTTTGTCTTGACAATTTTTTGTTGTGTTCTATTTAAAATTATTTTGGGGTTTTGATTGTTAGTTGCTGAAAATAGACAAAATGTGATAGGTTTTTATAGGTCTTGTGCTGCTGGCTGGGTTGGTTTAATTATTATCTGTGACTCTCTAGCTATAAAGACTAGTCTTCTTCTCCTTTTGCTGTGCCCATTAGGGATCACCACTGTGGATCATCAGTATGCAGAATAAATGTCAATGGAGTTTTACATTGTCGAGTTGCAAACCCAGCGCCCACCCTTCTTCAGAAGGCACGCTCATGCACACACTCTCATCTAAGGCCAATTTAGAATGTCTAATCCACCTGCAGCATATCTTGGGAATGTGGGAGGAAACCAGAGCACACTGTGGGAACCCACTCAGATACAGTGAGTGCAGATCATAGTGTGTGTGCTGTACCTTTAAGGCCACTGTAGTTCATGGGCACATGTGTAATGCGTAAAAGTACTGAACACATGCAAGCAGAGAGCTATTTTGTGTAAGCAGCTGGAGTGGAACCATGTATGTGTGTAACAGTCAGTCAGTTAGCTAGTTCATTTAAATTTTATGTTCCAGTCATCCATCTCATTGTGTTTGTGTGTAATAAACATGTTAAAGACCCAAGCCTTGTTGTCTTATTTGAATACATAAGACAAGCAACAGGGAAGACATGCAAACCTGCACGGAAGGCACCCCAGCTGAGAATTGGACCCGAGACCCTCTTGCTGTGGGTTGACAACACTAACCACTGTGCCATCCAGCTGTAAAGATTAATCTGCTGGAGTTTTTCAACTGTTAAATGCTATTCATCATCATTGTAACACTATGTACACAACTTTAATAATACACTTATATGCATGTGCTTACCTGTGTAAGTAAATCTCAATATTATAATTGATACTACACTTATGTAAAAGTAACATGTTACTTTAGTTAGTAACTAGTAATAGTAATATATTACTTTTTTGAAAAGTAATAAGTAATAGTAATATATTACTTTCACTGAAAAGTAACTAGTAATAGAAACTTATTATTTTCATATGTAACTAGCACAACACTGCTCATTGTTGGCACAAGTACCCCAAACTGAGAAAACTAAAGCTGAGAAATGCTATCAGCTATTTGATTAACCTGGTCTGGTACATGCCTCTCTGAAAATATGAAATTAATTACTAAACTCTGCAAAACAAGCTTCCATAAAACCTGCAGTACCAAAGGAGATTTAGGTGTTTTCCTAGGCAACACATGTACTATAGCTTTATTGATGGAATAAGACATCACAATTCAGTTTACCAACTTACTCTTCCACACAACCACTGCTGCCCAAATTGGCATAATCTCCAGAAAGGAAACATCCTTTCTCCAGTTATCTTTCCACACTTTTCCTTTCTCCAGTCATCTTTCCACCCTTCAGGCCAATGGGCTGCAAACTATTCACCTCCAAAGATAGCACCCATTCCATGCACCCTTGCCACATCAGTATATAAACTTAAATCCTCTTGGGAGACCCACTCTCACTGCCAAAATGTCACCAGCTTAAAATAGTCAAGATATGATGCTCACAAACTCAAATCTTGCTTAACTTATTCCTATGATGTTTGCTCTTACCTCCTTTTTAATAAATAGATAATTGACCTACAAAATGTCCTACCTGTACCTATGGCCCTGCATGCAAAATTCAATAAGCCTATCAACTCCATCCTATCCTGAATTTTAACCTTATCCTTCAGTTGCATCCATCCAATCTTTTCTAGCAACTTTACCAATTTGTCTTGTGGCAAATAAAATATACCACATTCAGCATCTAACATCAAACCCAAGAATTTCAGAGCTCTGCTAGGGCCCTGCAGCTTGTCAGGTACTAAAGGATCACCTAGTTCCTCACAAACATAAATAAAAGCACACAATGCTGCCTGATCCCATTTGTTACCATCACCAATTATCAGAAAATCATCCAAGTAATGAACTGCCTTCTATTCCCCAACAGACTGTTGCCATATCCATTGCAACAGATAACTACATTTTCCAAATGTGGCAGAAGCCACCACACAACCCGTTGGAATAGCCTTATTGAAATAAAAGTTATCATTCACAGACATGCCAAACATTGGCCAATCAGCTGGCCTGTCAAGTAACAAACAGAAAGCAGCTTCAGTATCAAGTTTCACAAGCCATGGGTCTTTAAACTCCTTATTAATACTAACCACATCATCCAGAGATGCGTATTGCACCTGTGTATCTAGCTTCCCAATGTAATCCTTAATAGATACCCTTTGGGGAATGATAGATGGTGAATCATCCAAAATTCCCTTTGCATTTTCATGGGCACCCCAATGGAGACACTCTGTACCGCTTAAAAGGAGGTTCTGTGAATGCACCTAAAATCTTCTCAGCCCTAACTTCCTTATCAATCAATGCCAGCAACATATCTGCTTTTGCATCAGTGGATTGCAAAATGTCACACATTTTAGTGGTTCCCTCCAGCCACAGATTTAATGGAAAATCCATACTGAAAGCCATGTATAACTTCCTTTGCAACATCAGAAATTTAATAATCCACCAACAAATGGTTCAGCATTGCCACCTTAATAGGGGTATGCAAACATTGCCCTATAAATGAGCCCTCAGAAGGGAGCTGAACCCTTTGGCCTTGAAAATTCCTTTCCCCATAAATTTCTGCATCCCCATACCTGCTTGCCTGCCTAAGTCCTGCACCAAACCAGTGGGATAACCCTCTCCACCTTCCTTATGCCAATATTTTGGAGCAGCATGAGTTCTACCACACATCGAACAAATATGGGCAAAAAAGCACACTTACTCCAATTAAAGGACCAACAAGTCCCTGCTCTGTCTCCTACATATGTCTCAAACCTTGGCTGACTGCCTGCGGTGTCAAATTAGTTGCCATCCAAATGTCAGTATTCCTGACATCCCACCATAAGGTCCTATCAACCGCTTTCCTCATCTGAAAATGCTGGTCATACCACAGCCATGCATTACCTGGCCAAAAACACTGTGTCTCCCTAATCATCAAAAAGCAGGCCAATGATGGCAAAGTCTGCAAAGAATCCTTCTCTAATATGACTGCCATATAATACATAAAACCCAGTGTCCAATTGTCCCATGTCTATGCCCTGAACTTACCCTGTCTTTTCCTACCTAATGCCACTAATGATGTCAACAAATCTTCCATCCCTGGTATATCTGCCTTTCCTATACTCTGTACTACTTTGTTGTCAATCAGGTCACACACATTGAAGTAATCCCCTCTCTAAATCTTCTCCTTGACCAATAGGGTAATGTGATAAGTTATGAAACCTCCTAACTGCCTTTCAAAAAGGACTGCGTGGCAAGCCAGTTTCCAGGTCAAAAACCTAACCCTTCATTTAAACCCGCTGTTGAAACCTCCTGGTACCTAACATCACCTCACATGCTGGTTCTAGTTTAACTGAACCTCCTGTGGCCTTAGGTGCCCCTACTTGGATTCTAACCTCCTGAACATGTTCCTCAAACCTTAAAAGATCATCCAACCCATTACACTCTGGCTCATACATACCATCCAGCAAGTCGCTTATCTGTTTACCCAAACATTATCTAACAACACAGATTGTACATTACCACATTGGCATCTTATAATCCATATGTTGAATTCCGGCCACCACCAGCACTGCCCTCTGTCTGGCTTGTTTCCCTCCATTTGCCTCAACCTGATGATCTATATCCTTCTACTTATTTTGTCCTCTGGTCTTGTAGCCTGCATCCCCTGTGAGGCCTGATGAGCTCGCCCTTGATGAACCATCGGATACCTTAAGCAGCTCCTTGCTTGCACTATGATTCAATCATTTCTTCATTGACGCCACTGCCATCTTTGTCAAATACCTGTATGAAGCCTACTAGCACTCCTGATTGTGTAGATATGGGGATATGCTTAAAGGAGTAAAATCCCATGCAAAAGGCTGAGCTAATCAGACACACTGGCTTTTGCCTAATCATACACATCCCTACTGATCTCTCTTCCTCCCATGTATTCCCTTCTTTCTCTAACCTAAATAAATAAATACTTACACTTTCCTACCCAGCCCATAACCTCCAAACATCCCCACTAAATAAGATCCTCAGTCACCTCAAAGTGCTCATGGAATACTCTGTCTGTGGCTAGACGTCATGTATCATACTTCATCAAGACCTTATGTTTAACTACAGCTATGTATTTTATAACATGGACCTAGAATTCTTTAATGTTAGCAAAGCAGTGCATGTTTTAGACACACTCATGCACATGGGGGCGCACACACACACACACACACACACACACACACACACACACACACACACACACACACACACACACTCAGAAGCAGAAAGCTGTTACAGTGCATACAGTAAATGAAGTTTCTGCCTTACAAATCCATTGTTTGTGGCTTACACAGTTATGGCTTACTGTTTGTCTTTCCAGCATTTTCATATTGTACTCATGTCAGCACGTGCATGCATGCACACGCACACACACACACACACACACACACACACACACACACACACACACACACACACACACACACACACACACACACACACACACACACACACACACACACACACACACACACACACACACACACACACACACCACAAAGAATACTACCTGCACACTTACCTTCAAAATACAAGTACTTCAGTAAAGTTCTATTATGAAGTGACTAAAGTAGAAAGGGGAGAGACAAACAATTTGTGTGAAATCCCAAATACTTTCCTTTTTCCTCTATAACAGTGACCTTAGATATGATTATAGTTGGTATAACAAGGTGTGTACTTGTCATGATGTGTTTGCAGTTTTTCCAGATCACATTAAGGCTTATGTTAATAAAATGTTTAAGATGCATATCAGCTTTCTTGTAGTCAGTGCAAAGAAGTATTCGTTAATGAGCATTTTACTTTTTTTGTTCATCTTATGAAAAAAAGCACTGTCATGAGGGAAAATGTGTTATTAACATCATTGTTCTTAAAAAATTCCAAGTTCTGGCTGTATAAAAAAATCATGGGTATTAATAAAATTCTCAGCTGTGCACATTTACCTGCATTTAATTTACTGTCCTTCACCACTGCAAAAGCACTTGATTAATATATAATATAGAAGCATCACATATGCATGAGGTAATCATGGTGTATTATTCTTTTACAATGGTTTGTCATATTTTTTATGTCAAAACATAGCATTGGAAGAATGTCTTATGTGAATGACAGCTAGAAAGTGTAGCCAGTTAGCAACAATGCCACATGACTTATTGTAACCATCAGCATATATGTGCTGACAGCAGAATTGTATCCCTCATTTTCTGTTTTTTTTTTCTAATTCCTTATGCATGGTTCATTGCAGCCAAAGTTTACCTACTAGAAACAGAAAATTAATAGTATATTGATTAGTGCAGTAATGGAAAACTTAATCTTCATTAAATACATTGCTTGTAAAAGTCACGTTTTAAAAGCTTTAGCACATTGTTCAAAAGATTGTTGCAGCCTTAAACCCTTAATATCATATTTTCAAAAAAAAAACATAATTGTTGACTTAAAAGTTTGAGTATGTTTTCAACAAAGTGTTAACTCTCACTACATATAAGTGTGCATTCAGTTAAAAATTGTTCTGCTTATTCACGTATACAGACAAACTATACCTATTAAGTCATATAGCCTTACCTTTAGAAGAAGTGATAATGCTTTGAGATACTTGCTCTTAACAAGCTAAATTGTTTATTGAAATAAAACAAGGTGGTAACCCACCCCAAAGTAGACAGTGCATTAACACTGCAAACAAATACACAAAGCTATGTGAACACATTATGAAAAATGACCATATAAATGTATGACTGTGCATATTGCTTTTGCTATAATGTACCAAGACTAATAGAAGGAGTTTTCAAAAACTGTGGATGCACTTGTTACTGGGAGCTATTTGGGAACATTCCTCAGTCTGGCCCTTGTATCCATGTTGCATCTAGACTGTTTGCTATCACATGAGCACCAAAGCCAGCCATCTTACATTAAAAGGGCATTCCTGCACCCTTGTGGCAGCACTGTGTAGCTCAGGGTTGGGGATTGCTGGAAAAGGCTATTTTCAGCTTTCCTAGTGATTAGTTTGCGTTAAAATTGTTTAACTTTGTATTTAAGCCTCACATTTGCACATAGCTATGCACTGCACAATGGGGTTTAGAGCTGCCGTGCATAGAAGCAAATGCCTAGCAAGACAATTTTCCCTAGATATCAGCTAGTGAACCCTCTCAAACTTACCTGCTGTACTGAAAGCAACTCATATGCACACCGAAAAGCAGTTTTAAACCTTAACTTCTACTGAATAGACCACTGTGTTAATTCTACAGCAAAAACCCTGGTCTAACTTGCCCACTCCCCATCAGTAATTACAGTATAAACCTGCCATAATGGACAGTCACTTTCTCACAATTTCACCAGCCAGCCTGATTGACATGGGCATCCTCAGGCAATGTATTAATTGCCTCATGTATACTGAGGACCACTAACTTCTAAAACAAGCAAATGCAATATATGGGAGATGTATTTACACTATGAATTTGGAATCATTTCTCTCATGTAACAACAAATCAGATATCAAACAGACTATATGAAGGGAGACAAGACTAAACTCTCAGATTGTGTGTCCTAAGCAGTTATGTCCCTAGCCCTAAGCAGCATTCTGCCTTCACCCGGGATGATACTTGAATATAAACAAAAAATGATTGACTTCAACAACTGGTTTCACTTCTTGTGTCAGTCCAGGGGCATCTGTCAGCCTGGGAAGACATGATTGAATGACCATGCTGCTTTGCCAGGGATGGTCCTCATCTGTCACCTCTTGGTTGTTGGTTACTGGCAAAGGTACTTGCCTCTCCCATAGTGTCTTTTTTTAGGCATTGTCTTCACAAATTTTCAGGAATAAAGAAAAAAAAACATTACCATTGCAATGTAGTTTTATGTTTGCTTTGTTGTCACACAGTGATTAAGGTGAGCAAGACAAGTGTCTTTTTGTAAGAAAGGGCAACTTTTTTGTAGTCTGCTGTCCACGTATAACTTTGTTATGGATTACACTTCTGATCTTTGCTCCAAAATGTGGCAGAGCTGCTGAATCCTGAGATGTAGAGATGGATAACACACTCTCAAATGCACATTAGTGTGGTTAGCAGCAGAAAACAGGGTTGTGCAATTCTAAAACACAGGTAGTATGTCTGTACAATGATCAAAATGAAACAGTATGCAGTGTATTTGAATGAATACACAATGGCAAGGAAATGACCAGCCCAGAACAAGTTAGACACATGGATTATGCGAATAAAGAAACCTAAAACAGTCGACTAATTCACAAATGTATAAAAAATGGTGCACATGATCATGGCATATACCCATATTTGAATGTAGTAATTTATGATGTGCAGTGGAGCAGTGCTGTAATACCAAAAACAGTAGAATGAGAGCAATGTTGGGAGCCGTCGTCAAAGACATTGCTGCAATTTGCAGCCCTCCATGTCACAAAAAGACATGCAGACAGCTCTTGATATACCATCAACTCACACATCAACAGACAAATGTGCACAGGGACACAGTAACACTTGCAGCACCCACCAACAGTGTCAAAAAGGATGCATGTCATGCTCATTCCCATAGATAAAAAGTATATGTTACCTTAAACATCTCAGCTATAGAGGCCTTCCAGTGACCTACAGTGGGCATGGTAGGGATCTCATAGGCACAAGACTTGTGAATCCTAAATAATTGTCTTGATATAAAGCTGCCAAATATGGAGGAGCATACCTGGTTTCCAAGAAGTGTGTAAAAGAGAATCACAATTATGTGAGCATTGTACAACATTGCAACTTTCCCTGAGATCCTAGCAGCTATAGTTTGCACTCATTTTGCTGACAAGGACTCACATAATCAGGAGAGCCAGTGATGGATGAACAGCAAGGCCTATAACTCATTGAAAAGTCAAATGGTTTGTAGTGACCAGGGCAAATCCCCTAATGCCGAAATGACTCTAAAAAATAATCTGTCTGCATCATCATACTGTACATTCCACCAGGAACAACATACAAGTCCTGGAAGATATACTGTCTTGGACTACTGACAATATGTAAGTAGAAACAGTTGTCCTAGGTGACATGAACATAAATTGGCAAGTCATCACTGCAAACTCCCCCATTTCATGTATTAACCTGTGCAGCTACAATTAATCACCAACCCTACAAGGTTCAAGAAAGACTAGCCGCTCAACCTTAGACTGGATCCTTGTATCTCACCCAATTTCTCCTCCTCAGATACACTGTCTGTCTCACTAAGTGACCATCTTCCAGCTGCTGCCATCAGTCACCACCAACCTCCCAAAAACATGCCATAGAAACAGTTAGAAATACTACAAGAATAAACCAATAAACACTCAATAACTTACTACTAAAAACTAACTGGACACCCTTAAAATTTGCTGTAAAATACTTCAGTACTAACTTCCTGAAAATAATTGATTGTCCTGTTCCTGTACAAACAAAAAGAGTAAAGAAAACAAAAACCTTATGGTTAACCACTAACTACATTGACCTCATGAAGCAAAGAGATGCAGCATGGAATAAATGGAAACATAACAGAACCCAACAAAATCTCCAAGCCTTTAAAACACTACACAATAGAGTAACTAAACTAGTTGGCAAATGTAAGGAATCCTACTACTCAGATTTCCAGCTACAACACAAACATAACCCTCCAAAAGTTTGGCAATCTATAACTATCCTCCTCAGTCTATGAACAAACAAGGATCACTCCCCTTCTCCAAATGCCCCCCATCTCAAATAGCAGAGGAATTTAACAAACATTTCATAAAATCCATAGCAAAGCTACTCAGCACCAAAACTATCTCAAGACTCCTTCACCAAAACCTACACACTAACTACAATAACTCAACACTACCCAGAACAGACCAAGCCCATAACTACACCAATAACAAACAAAATAACTCTAACTCTACTTTCTTCTTTTAGTCCATACCAACCATTAAAACCACTCTCAGCAGGAACAGTCCTGCAAATATGGAAACTGTCACACATTAGCCCAATTCACAAAGGAGGACTCTCCACAGAAATATCCAAGCTCTTCCCAATATCAGTAATATCCCCTTTATCTAAAATTATGGAAAGGTGTATTCACCAACAATTAATAAAATATCTACTCCAAAACAACCTGCTCACTCAAACTCAACATGGCTTCAGGTCATATCATAGCATATCCACTACATTATTATCCTTCACAAATGCTATCAATGAGGCCAGGGACAAAGGATACCGAGTATCTGCAATATGCCTGGATCTCTGAAAAGCCTTCAACACAGTTTCACACACTTTACTACTAGACACACTATCAAACCTAGGATGCTCTATTACCATACTTCAGTAGTTCCAAAGTACCAAAATGATTGGAAGCAAGCAGTTAAATGGTCTAACCAACTCTCCCCCTCCTACAAGCTTCTACAGGAGTCGCCAAGGCTCCATCTTATGACCCATACTGTTTTACATATTCACCAATGAACTCTACACCTACTCTTCCCCGGGAATATTAATTCAGCATGCAGATGATTACACCTTAATCTGTACCTCTTGTACTTTCACCAACCTGCTAACCAAAACCCAACAATTATTCACAGCAACTGAATCCTTGCTAACAGAGGCCCAACTCTTTTTAAATCCCAATAAAACCAAAATTATAATCTTTCAAACCAAAAATACCACCCTCAACCAGACCAATTTAATATACTCGCAGCTGACAAAGCCACCATAGAAACTGTACAAGAAACTAAACTTCTAGGTGTTATTATCGGCAGCAGACTCAAGTTTCACCTTCATATCCAACAATGCATCAGGAAGACACATAAAAAACTAGGATTCCTTTACAGAAACAGACTATTCCTTAACACTCCAACCAAGACCACCCTGGCTACAAATTCCTGCTCCACTCCCTATTGTATGGTTCCTGTATACTAACCAATCTGCAAAACTCCACCAAGACCAAAATGGAACAATCCTACAAAAAAGTAGCAAAGATTGCAACAAACTCCAACAACTGTACACATCACTGTATACCTCTAAAAGAACTAAATCGGCTTGAATTAGCAAACAAATTAGCATATACTCAGCTAACTACAATTCACAACCTATTCTGTAAGCCCACTGCCTGCCCTGCCCTAGTCAACCTATTCCAACACTACAAACTAAACAGACCACTCAGATCCAAATACAAAAACCTTTTTGAATCCTACAAACCTTCCAGAAACCCAGGAAAATCACTGTACTCATACTTTATCCCCAAGTTATGGAATACCTAGTGTTAGGCAAACTTAAAGCTTCCCTAAAAGAACAACTAAACAAATCATGGTTATGCACATGCCTAACTCCAGGCTAATCCACTTCTCTTCCCCCTTATACCTCCACTTACTACACTAACCTCCTCCTCTTTAAATAATCTACCAACAATCACAGGAATGCATGGAAACTGTGTACCTTTCCATTTGATATACACTACTTCCTTTCCACAGGACTAACGCTATGACTGACCCACTCCTAACTGTGTCAAATGCACTCTAAGCAAATACTATTACCTTAAAGAAGTTTATATCAATTTGTGTATGAATGGAAACCCTAAATGTTCAACTATTACATTTTTAATATTATATAAACGACTGCAAGTGCCTGCCAACATGTTTTAGCATTAAAATGTAACTTTAAATCCGTGCCTATAAATATCCATGTGTGTATTCTCATGTAAGTAACCTATTGTATAATATTTGAAACAGTTATAAACATGGAGCTTTCCTCCCCGGGCCTCCACCGAAAATGGGTTATGTAACCCAGATAGACTATCCCAGTAAAAATATGTCAAATAAAAAATAAATAAATAAATGGCTGGCCACAATGGGGAGAAAAGCTTCAAAAATAAATATTTGTACAATAAGCACAAAATGCAGATAAGAAAAATGAAATTGACTTTAAGCAATCTAACACAAGGAAAGCAAACTTAACACATAGTAAAGCATAATCAGAACTTTAAAAAACACAACAGAATGTATCAAAAAAGGGGGGTTACAGATGGATGGATATGTGTACAACAATGGTTAAAAACAAAGAAAATGGAAAAAAAAAAACAAGAAAAGAGAAAGCCATTTGCGAGAGCAATCTTTTAAAAAATGAGGTTTGAGGAAACAAATTTACATTGCATACTGATGAAAGTGATAGTTATAGAGCAGTCTGCAGGAGAGCAAGATAAGAAAACAAGTTTGAGAGGCAACACAAATGAAGTAGGTAGAGGTGCCAGTGTAGAAAATGGATGGATCATTCATCAGATGTGGTAGAGGTTGAAATAGATGATTAGTGGATAAGTGGCATTAGAGGAAGGCTGTGGAAGGTTAAGTAAGAGGATGTGGAATTATTGTCACAAAGAGAGGCTGTAAGATGTCAGTCTGTTTTGTGGCTTGGTAGAGGGAGATATAGAAGGGAAATGATGTGAAAGGGGTTGAATGAAGATGGGGAGAAAAATCAAGGTAATGAGCCAGGAGATGTTGAAAGGAAATACAGTGTAATAAAAATAAGTATGCAAGTCCATATCTATATCTATTTATCTACAAATCCCTCAGAGCCACATGCTCCAGGGATCTAAACCTTGTCATCACAATGAACAAAACATGCTGGAGGGAATAGGTTCCCGACCCAGAGACTCCCAAGACTCTCGAATAGACTGCCCATCTATGTTGAGCAAAGTTCCTCATTAGCACTCTTCAAGAAAAATCTTGATGAGTGGATTGGAAACAGGAAATACACCCTGGGGATCACTTCTGTGGCTCTGCTCGACAGGGGCACAGGAAATTAACTTTATTGGGTGGCGTAAGCCAGGGAACCTTGTTGGCTAGACTTACTTAGGCCCTTGTGCCAATAGCCTAGTACCTATCTATGAACCTATACATGTCAAGCACAGTGCCTCTTTGGCACTCTTCAAAAGGAACCTTGACAATTGGATGGGAGATAGGAAATTCACCCCGGGGATCACATCAGTCGACCTGCTAGACAGGGGTCCAGGGAAATAAATACTGTGGGAAGAAACAGCCAAGGGAATTGTTATGGCTAGGCTTGTATAGGCCCTAGGGCCGAGAGCCTAGTACCAAACTATGAACCTATGAACCTAAATGGGTCCCCTTCATATAGTCAACTTACAATTTTGTCAACTTTCATATTATTGAGATAACAATGTCAAGAGTTTAAAACCACAAACACCCAGAATATCATATTTTATCTCCAGGTAAGTAACCTATGGGCTCAAGCTCAATGTCAAGAAATGTATAGTTATCCCCTTTGGGAAAAAACATGTACCCGTGAATTATCACATAGGTGGCAGTACACTAAACACCAAAAGTGTGATAAGAGACTTAGGGACACAGGTGGACAGTGGTCCCACCTTCAATAACCACATCACCACAACAGTCAGGAAATCCTTCTGTGTGGCACACCTCATCACTAAGGGCTTTTCATCCGGAAAAAAGGAGGTCATTGTCCCACTGTACTCATCCCTCATTAGACCCATTATAGAATACAACGTCCCATTTGGTATGTACCTCTCAAGACATCTGCACCCAACTGGAAAGGCCACAGAAATACCTCACTAAAAGAATCACAGGCTTAAAGTAGATGCCCTATGCTGACCACCTTAAAAAACTCCAGCTATACTCAATCAGATATCATCTACTCCGAGGCGATCTCTGCTTAACATACAAGGCCATGTCAAACCCAGAGCTCTTGGACTTGCTACACTTAAAAAAATCCAAATCCCTTAGAGCCACATGCTCCAGGGATCTAAATCTTGTCATCACAATAAACAAAACATGCTGGAGGGATAGGTTCCTGACCCAGAGACTCCCCAGACTCTGGAATAGACTGCCCATACATGTCAAGCAGAGTGCCTCTTTGTCCCTCTTCAAAAGGAACCTTGATGATTGGATGGGAGAAAGGAAATTCACCCCAGGGATCACGTCAGTCGCCCTGCTAGACAGGGGTCCAGGGAAGTAAATAGAATAGGAAGGAATAGCCGGGGAATTGTTATGGCTAGGCTTGTATATGCCCTAGGGCTGATAGCCTAGTACCAACCTACGAACCTATGAACCTATGAACCTAGGAACCTATGAACCACTTGGCCACCATGGTGAACTTTGCCCTTTTCTCCACTGTTGTGCAATCTCAGAGTTGTTATATTTATTTGGGGGTGTGTGGGGAGCAAAGCACCCACTTTGGTGGGTTTAATTTTGTTATGTTTCTGTTTTATTTGTTAGTGATCAAGTGGTTGCTTACCTGGAGAGAAAATATGACGGTGCAGGTGTTAGTATTTTTAAATTTTTTACATTGTTGTCTTGATGATATGAAAGTCGATGGAATGGCAAGTCGACGATATGAAGTAGACCCCTACAAACACACATCTTTCTCTACATATATATGTGTTTATAATGACTAATCACTGGTGAGCTTGATGGAAACAAAACAAACACTGAATAAACACATTTGTGATTGCAATTAATCACAACAACAAAAAAAAAAAATAATGACATTTATGACTACAAAAAAAAAGAAAGATAAAACAACTTTTATAAAGGAGACCCCCCTGAAAATTAAATATACTAACTCCAGGACTGTACAAACATGAAGAAATGGGAAAAACACAGGAATTATGTAATGGTTGATATAATGAACTTTGACTATTACATAATTAGACCACTGATGAAAACCACCAACATTTCAATATTAAATAATATACATGCAGTGATAACTCATGCAACATTCATATTCATGTATGTATGTATATATATATATATATATATATATATATATATATATATATATATATATATATATATATATATATATATATATATATATATATATATATATATATATTTATGGGTCCCTATCAGTTGATCGAGTTTTCAGAAACATGAAATTCATAGGGTCAAATCCATATGATAGAGTGTTTGAAAATTTGAAGCTTTTGAATGGAGATCACAATACAGTGAAGACCAGGAAATTTACCTTTTTCCTCACTGTAGTGTGACCTTGGAGTTGGTATATTTAATTTGCAGGGAGTGTGGGAGGGTGCAGAGGGCAAGCCCCTCTGCAAAAATGCAAAAAAAAGATAGATTTGTGTGTTTTTATTTTTTATTTTTTTGTTGTCCGAGCTTTCGGAAACTTGATCATATGGTTTCGACCGTATGAATTTAAAACTTGAACATCTGTCATCGACCCACATATAAATACGGGTCTATGTTAAATCATCGAATGCTTAAAAAAAGTAAATGATGATTTATCATATCCATGTAAGGGAAAGCTTACAATCTCGATCACTTATAACAGCAATTTTTTTCCAAGGGAAAAAAATCGCAGTTCCACAAAACAAAAAAAAATAAAATTTAAACATTACATAAAGTGGGGAGCTTCGCCCCCAAACCCTCCCCCACTTAAATATGCTATCTCCGAGATCGCACTTCAGTTACAAAAATGGCAAAGTAACGGAAGTGGCCAAGCGATTTCTTTCCCAGGGAAAGAATTTGCTTATATGCCATTTCACTATTTTGCCTTTTCTTGCTTTCAAGTAAATATAAGTGACAGACAAGAATCATAAATGTCAGACAGGCACAGTAAGGGGGGGATATAGTGTGACACGCAGCTACCACCCCAGTCCACAAGACATCAATTATTCCCATCTCTGATGGAGATGGAGAGGGGGATCATGATGGTGTGCTGCAGAGGCTTCCTGTGGCCTGATGGTTGGTAGTGGACTGGGTCATCAAATTTGTACCAGTTGGAGGAGAGACTGTATGAGCTGCATGGGCCACTCCACTGCACTCAAAACTACTGCCTCAGCCAGGCACTGAAATTCATGGTGTTCACAGCTTTCTAAGCTGACCTACACTGCAGGGGGCAACAACACCCCCACCCTATGAAGATGTCTCCAGATGGACAGGGAGAGTTGGTGAGTGCTCCCTCACCTGATAAGCACAGTGATGATCAGCCCTTTGTTCATTCTGGACCTGTAGAAAAAGTAACATAAAAGGATATACAGGAGAAAAAAAAGAATGAAAATGAAAAATGAGACAAAGAAAGAGAGTTGGAGAAATGGGCTCAAAGCTGTTTTGAAAACATTGCAATTTATTTAATAAAATGAACTTAAACATTTACTTATTTATTCAGAAATGACTATTAAGCAATGCTACACCCATTTATTTATTTTATTTATTTAACATTTGTTTACCAGGAAAGCCTGACTGGGGCATAACCCATTTCATTGAAGGCCCTGGTAGAAATATTCCAGATGCATGTCTTTGAAATGTGGGAGGAAACCGGAACACCTGGAGGAAACCCACAAAAATGCAAGAAGTACATGCATATTCTGCACAGAAGGCAACCCAGCTGAGAATCAAACTTGCTGGGAGGAGACAAAGCTAACCACTGCACCACTATGACGCCCATCCCTTACTAACATAATGATTTCAGTCTGTGAAATATTTAAATTAATCATTTAATTAATTATTCCTTTATCACTTTATGGAGTTTGTTCATCAACAAAAAGTTATTACTGTCACTACCAAAGTAGGCATTATTGATATATAATACATATATTGATATATAATACATTTCCTTGCCCTTCAGTATAATTAACATTAATTTCTTTGGTTATACTATACTGACTGTCATCTATCAGATAGACTAGAAACATAATATTGCATTAATGACTGGAATTTTTTGAAGAGCATATATGACTTATCATAGCTTTCTTACTTAGAAGTATAAATCTTGTAGCCCTTCACTGTTGGGTCTATCTATTGTAGGCAATCTCCTCCTCCTCTTCAGCTGCAAAGATACAATTATGAAAGTTACTAAGCTGGTAGCAGCTCTAATGAACAGTAGAAATTTCCCACATCTGGAATAACTGGCATGATGGCACAGAGTAGACAAAAGCATGATGTCTTGGGAAGAGAATCCATTTCATTTGAAGAAAACATGAGTCTGATGTGGCTATAAAGATTCACTCTGAAACTGAGAGGGTTTCAGTTTATTCTAAACATGTCTTGGATTTTATGAATGAACAATGTTTAGCTGTTACACAAGACAATGTGGTGCAGCAGGAAGTTGTAATTACAGGAGGCTTCCCAGAGGTTCAGCAGCAGAAGAAGTCCATCCAGCAAGATGTACCAAAGGAAGGGTCATCATCTTCATAGGCAGAAGCAACTGACAATATATTTGATAAAGTGTAAGAGATTCTAGAAGAAGAAAGATTTATGAACGGACATAAAACACAGACTGTACTAAAGGTGATGGAATTTTTATTCTGCAATACTTAGAAAGGAGGATGAAAGACAACAGCGGGTGATAAATAGACAAAAAAAGACGAGCAATAGGAAGAATATGAAATGAAAATGATTGTGACATAGATTGATATTTTATGTGGGATAACATGATTTTGCAGGTGGGATTTGGTATAATTGATATAAGATCAATCAATTATATGGAAAAGGAGATTTTTATGATATTAATTTTGAGATTGACACTGCTGAAAAGACTGCTACAAAATTCTTAAAAAAAGACATACATGTAAATTGAATGCTATTTATGGCAAGCTGTTGCCTTTTTTTTCTTTTGCTCAAATTAGGTCTGATGATTTAAATGAAGTTGAAATAAAGGAGTGTTTATCTTAAGTATGTGAGTTTGTGGCTAATACAGTAAAAACATGAGACAACATAAATATATTGAATGAAAAATAGGAAGTACTAGTTACACTGAACATTAGTAATGATAGTGTTTAACATCTACTTAGTGTGATATATGTCAGTTATTTGAGGGGAACTTTAAGGTATGTATGACAACTTAAGACATGCTTTTTGAGTGAAACTTCACATTTAAATATCACAGAAAATAAAATCAGATATAATTAAAGTTGGTAGAGGGGCCATACAGTTAACAATCATAAATCAAAATGTAAAATATAGAAAACGAATTGGCATGTTTGCTTTAATTGTCAATAAAATGGAGAGTAATAGCAGGAAAAAGAAAAAAAATACGGAGGATTTTCAGGATAATCAACAATGATGAAGGTGGAAATACTTGCCAAATAGCAAAATGTGAAAGAAATTCACAGGAGAAACAATTATATGTAAGTTTACAAATAGGAGAAACTGAAACAATGATAATGAAATATACAAAGAGAATTTAACAGAAGGGGACTATGAAAAGAAAGAGTCAGGGATACAGGGAAAATGTTTCTATATGGTTAAAGGGAACTCCATGCAAAAGAAATTGTAAAAAATATTTCACTTAAAGTTAAAAAAAAAGATTGTTGCCTACTATGTAAATAGCATCATATATAAAGTTAAGTGAATTGCAGTTCTGCTATGGTATAGTAATTTGGATGTGAAAGTTACAGCTATGCGAGGTGCTATTTTTTTGTTTGTTTTTTCCTGATCCAGACATGGCTTAATTAGAAAAAAATAAGGAGGGAAAAGGGATGTATGGAATTTTGGAAATAATTGAGGCACAGGGTCTATTTTTCTGTGTAAAAACAAACTGAAAATTTTAGATTTTTGTATAGTGAAAGAATGTAGAGTTATAGTAGTAAATACTAAATGTGATACAAAAGTATACAGATTAAGGAGGAGAACTGTTCAAAGATGTTAAATAGCTTATGACTGTGAACATGAATATTGTGATACTAAAAATTTTAATTGCAATTTAAGAGACATAAAGGGAAAGGGGAGAAGATATGAAGAGATTAAATAAGTTATAACATGGGAAACAATGTAGAGAAATGATCAATGGAAATAATGGAGAGGAAGTTTGAAGTCAGAGACTATTTTCTTTTGTCTGAGGAAACAAGAGAAACTGATGGGGAGTATAACTGCTGGATTTATAGATCATTTGGCAAAATGGATAAAACTACTACAAAATAACAAAGTTATTATACAAGAAACATGTTATGGGAACAAAAGAGAAGAATATTAATGAAAAACATGGACAGGTGAAGTTAGATAATTTCATCAGCATCATTTATTAATAAGAGACTTTTTTTCATCCTTGCACAAAGGTTGGTTGATCTTTAAAGAAAAATATATCAGTAAGTAAGTTAAGTTTGAAGAGAGGAAGAATAGTAAAATAAATTATGAAAGATTGCAAGAAAAGATATTATATGTATTACAAATAATGACTTTTTAAAGGAACGACAGAATGCACAGAAGGTGGAGAAACTGTTGTTTAAGTAAAGGTATTATTTAAAAGTGGGAAAGAGGAATCATCTCCTAATTTGGCAAACTTAGTGAAAGATGTGAATAACAGTATAAGAGAAGAAAGAGATTAAGCTGGAGATGTAAAGACTAAAAAGGAATACATAATGTGAGTTATTGAAGAAAGTTTTAATAAGTATGATAAAGGAAAGGACATATGTAAGTAAATGGTGTGTACATCACTTTTAAAGAAGTTGTTGCTATTAATCCAAGATGAACTTACTTTAGATAAATTGAGAAAGGTGATGGGGGACATTAAACATGATTCTGTAGCAGGCATTAATGGAATGATTTATGGAATATACACAAAATTAAAAACATGGCAACTAAAATATTTTTTACAAATGTTGAAAGAGTTATCTGAAACTTTAATAAAATTAATATGAAAAATGCAGAGAAAAGGACATTATAAACTGGAGACCAGTTATTCTAAATAATGTAGATTGAAAAATATTTATGATGGCTATGCAGATTAGATTTGAGAATGTTGTAGAAGCAGTAGTGACACCAGGGATATATGATACTAAAAGGAAAAGGAACCAGAAGATATTAGTATTTATAAAATAGGTCATAGATGATAGTAATAGGGAAGGAAAAGTGAGAGTTAAGACAGGAGATGTAAATAAAACTCTTGACAATGTATAACACCATCCCCCGGATTTACTAATCTGTGTGCAGGATTAAACTAGTCCTGCATGTAAGCGGCAGTTTAAGAGGAGGACGCAGCGCACCATGCATATTAATGAAGGCATGCTGCCTGAGCTCCAAATCCTACACTGAGCGTGAACAAGTGCAGGGGGTGTGTCTGAGAGCACAGCTCTCAGAATAAACATACCCCTGCAAAGTAGAACAGAAGAAAGTGTAAATAAATGAGTGAGACCACTCAAAAGTGTCTGCATATCCCCACCAACAGTCCCCATGTGTGCAACAGCAACAGTACATTGAAATAAAATAAGAAACACTTGTATTTATTTTTTTAAACTCCAAGTACAGCTAACCATAGGTGCATGGGTTTGCCCATCACTTAGCTACGGTTAGAGTAGCTGAAAAGTCTGAAGAGGATAACAGGAAATATATATGCAAATTAAGCAGCACAGCAATAGTGTAGTGGTTAGAACATCCGCCTAATGAAAAGGCATTTCCAGTTTGAGTCCCACTGCAGCACATATAATTTTCCATATGAAAACTGTATATGAGCATAATTTTACATCTTTTTACTGTATAACCTACATAATAACATTTAAATGTGAACTGGAGTACTGCATGAAATTCACATGTGAAGTGTTAGTGTCATAATGAATAAGGCACTAGTAAACAGGTTTAAGCACAGATAAGCAGTAGTAAGTGTGTCTAAGTGCATTTGCATGGGGGTAAGCATTGTCTGCACAGATTAAGCAAAGTAGAAGCTAACTGAATGTAAGAAACTGTAACCAGAGGTTAGCAGTGCTTACTGTTGCGCAAACCTGTGCAAACCACCTTACAACTGCTTTAAAGTGCCTAAATCACTCTGGATCCAATGGCCCATGTTATGGCCAGTGACAAAATACACTGTCTCTGCAAGGCTCAAACTCAAGACCCTGTACACTGTAGTCAAAGTAGTTAACCACTAAGCCATCATAGCAATCGCTATGCATGAGGTATCAGCAAACTAATCCTCACCACAGGAAAATCAAACCAAACATGTGAACTGAAATTATGTACAGTGTGATGTTGAAGAACCTGCCACAGAACATAAATATGTGAACTGGAGGTGCTATTGTAATAAAGTGTAGAAGTCTCTGGGTCCCCATACAGTGTATGTACACATGAATCACGGATACCAGACACATATATAACCTGTAATGAAGAATAAATCATTGCCAAATGGCAAATATAGTGATAATTAACTATTAAGCTATGCTAACTGCAGCACAGCTCAAGTTAGTAAGTGTAAGCAATGTGTAGGAGAGCCAATTCAATCTGCCTAGTGGTATACCTCTTTAACAGTGCCAACCTCATGTAAGCAGGTCTGCTTAGCTTAGCCTTTTCAAAACTGGCCAATCATGGGGGAAGTGTGGGAAAATGACCATATTTAAACCCCTCAGGTGGGAATACTACCCATAACTGGTTGCAGCTTCCTACTATAGGTAGAATGGCTTGTGTGGGTGAAGGTACTTGATTTAGAGCGCAGCGCTGGGACATCCAGGAGTCAAATATCATGGCTCCTGGTAAAACACCATGATCAGAGACTACTGCAGGGCCAGTACCAGGGCTCACATTATAAAATGGAAGCCAGGGACAGTCTCGCCCGTGACCTCACCAGTGCCACAGATATCCTCTGGACTGGTGAGCAGGTCAGGCACCACCATGCTGACCTGAAGCAGTGGAGGGGGGATGTACTGGAGCAGTGGGTCCAGGAGCCTCAGCAGATGCCCAATGCTCCAGAACTGAGTAAGTACTCATTCTACTAAGTAGTAAATTATTGCCTAGCTTGTGTATACTATGGATAGGTATGGGTAAATATCACTGCATTTCTCTGACAGCTGCAGATGAGCGAGCTGAGAGCCAGCAAGCCCATGATGGTAGGCTGCAAAGGCTGTGTCATGAGGCAGGTTAGTAATCAGTCTGCATGTACTGTCATAACAAATAAATATAAGAGCCTTAGAAAGTTTTGTACCAGTAGAAATAAATGCGTAAGTCTGTGAATAAAGGTATAACCCCTGGAGTGCTTCTGTTTACTCTTCTCTCATATGTTGGTAATCTGTTCCATACTATAAATAGTACTGTTATATCTTAAGCAGTGTCACCCACACCGTGGTATGCAGATAAAATGGGCATGACGTCCTGCATAACAATGTTGGAAGTACCAAGAGGTCAGTTATACTGTACAAGTTAGGGAGACTTAGAAAACAGTCAAAAGCTTTACATCAATTCCCTGATAGCACAGTGTATTGTGATGTTAGCTATAATATTTTGTCACACACATCCAGGGGTTTGAATCCTGGGTGTGCTACTAAGTTGTATGCATAATCATGCCCCACAACTGTACAGATTTTGATACAATGTTCAGATAGAAAGCTGTATGCATACTTACAGCCAACAACAGTACAGAATTTTCTAGAACTTTCAAATTGTACGTTGTATGCATATTCATGTCCCATAACTGTTCCAATCTGTCCAGCATGTCCAGATAAATGGCCCATATCACCAGCTTGGTACCCTATTCCCCATGAAAATCCAGTGTAATGTTCCAAGAATTGTAGGCAGCTGTCAATGACATATAATTGATAGTCAAACCTGTACATAGTCAAGAGAATGTATATGGAAACAAACCTGTTATTCTAGCACCTCACCCAAAGTGTATGACTGCAATTCTCAACATATGTTGCATTAACACCTGTAGCCTGTCAAGCCTGTATGTAAGACACAGGCAACGTATATAATAATTTATAAACATACCAGTGTACAATATAAGGCCATTGTGTAGTGTAATAATACATGTAAGGGAAAGACCACTGCAGTGACTAAGAATGTTGTGAAAACTACAAGGATATATTAGTTCATAGGTTAGTACTAGGCTAACTGCCCTTGCGAGCCATTTTAAGCCTAGCCAGTTATCCCCTGTGAGATTCAAACCCTGTACCTTGCGTTTGTAAGGCAAGCACCTTAACCATCAGGCCACCCTCCCAACTTGTTAATTGAACTCTCTTCTCACCTCTACCATATGTGCATAATAACCCAATGACACTCCTCAACTAGTATGTGTACACTGCAAACTTTTGTTGGGAGATATGTCCTAATGGTTTATAAATATTCACATTTGTTTCTATGCATGTGCCATGTGAAAATGCACCCATATTGGTGGCCTGTTGCCATCAATGAAACCTGCATGCTCCTGTAATGGCCACTGTTGTTCCATATATGCATGTGTTCTGCTTGATCTGCAACTGTGTTATATCTGGTGTGTTGGGTTAATGGGAATACCTATGCATGCTGTTATAACTAATCCTGAATGCTGTTGACTGTTACTAATCCATATTTGTCATAAACCTGACAACACAGCTCATATGTGAAGGCTGGTCCCAGCGGACCCACCTGTCCCACCTCAGCTGGCCATGGCACCGGGCACCAGCACATCTGGGACTTCCACCTTTGGGTGGAACTGCTGCAGGGGATGGGGATCACCCCCCCCCA
>NC_056742.1:35810849-35863349 GCF_019279795.1 Protopterus annectens | reverse complement strand
GTAGCCCAGGCTGGTATGACCCTGACCCTGAGCAGCATCTTAGCCTCACCAAGAATGATGCCACAGTACAAAGACAAAATGATCAGTTTTAACAATTGGCTTAATTACTGGTGTCATTCTAAGGGGATCCAGTGTCTGTCTGCTTGGGATGACATGCTTGACAAGCCACGCTGCTTCGCAATGGATGGTTTGCACCTGTCACCCTGGGCTTCGGATATTGGCCAAGGCACTTGCCACCCCATAGTGCCTTTTTAGGCAAGGCTCAAATGACAAACCTACCTCCCTAGAAAACACAAGTGGAAAAAAACTAAGGGTAATGCTGCTCAATGCCAGAAGTCTAAACCTCAAGATGCACACCCTCGAAGCCCTCCTCGGTATGGAGAACATCGATGTCTGTGCAGTGATTGAAACTTGGTTCAAGGCTCCTGAGAGCACCCCAGCACTATCAGGTTTTACCTCATATCATGCTTTCCGGCCCCAAAACTTGGACTGAACCACAAAAGGAGGGGGAGTATCCATTTTCATCAAAGATACCCACACCACCAGGTTAGTGGCAACGCACGAAGCATCGGAGACTATCCAGGTGCAACTAACCATAGGCATAACTGCCTTACAGTTTGTAGCATGCTACAGACCACGCTCTCAAACTCAGGAACCCCACACAGCCTTCCTGAAGACACTGGAGAGTATGAATGTCTCTCCAAATACCAACATTTTGGGAGACTTCAACTACCCAAACATAGACTGGGAACATTACTCAAGCCCCAACACCCTAGCCCAAAGGTTCCTAGAATTCATAAACTCAAATGCAATGGAAGAACTAGTCACCATTCCCACAAGAGGAGACAATATACTAGACCTGATCATCACAAACATGGGGACAAAATGCTCCACACCGGAAGTACATCCCTCTTTTGTAAGATCAGACCATAAATTAATCTCACTGGAAATCCACATCCCGCCCCCACCCCCTGCACAAAAGACCACAGTGAAGAAATTCTCAAAAGCAAACTTCACACTTCTTAAGACTGAAGTGGTATCTTTTAAGGCCCCTGGGCCAGTGGAAACCACAACCCACACTGCTGAATCCTTTGCAAATGCCTTCTATGGGCACCTTCAAGAATGCATGGATCATGCAATCCCAAATAAAACCAAGACCCATTCCCCAAAGGCAGGTGCCCGTCTGGTGGACCCCAGCCATAAACAAACTTTACAACAGGAGGAGGAAGCTACTACATGACAGAGCAAAATCCCTAAAAGGGAAGGCATCTCTGATCAGTACTAGCAAAAAACTACGATCACTCATAAAATCATCCAAGGCCAACTTTGAGAGAAAAATGCAAAAGACACAAAGACAATCACAAGGCCTTCTTTAGCTATATTAGAAACCTGGGTGGAAACTCCCAGATATGCTCAGAGTTAGTCCAAAATGACACAAAATACACTGAACCCACTGACATTGCCAACATTCTGGCAGACAGGTTCAGTGCAAATTCTCCTCCCCTCTCCCCAAAAGGAGAAAAAACTATCCCAGCAGAGTGTAGCCTCCCTAACATCTCAGATGCCCAGGTGAGAGCCGCCCTCTCTAAAGCTAAAAACACAGCATCAATGGGACCGAATGGTGTCCCGGGCTGTGTGCTACATGAACTCCAAGAGGAACTAAACCCACACATAAGGCTGCTGTTTAATCTTAGCCTTACCACAGGATACGTACCCAAAGAGTGGCGTACGGCAACAGTGGTCCCACTTCACAAAGGCGGTGCTTCTACGGACCCTGGAAATTACTGCTCCATAAGCTTGACGAGCCTGGTCTGCAAAGCTATGGAGAGGATCATTATGGAACTCATAAACAAAGACATTGGGGACCTACAGACATTGGATCCTACCCAATTTGGCTTTGTCAAGGGCATATCCTGCCTTTTGAACTTGGTCGACTTTTTTGAAACAGTCACTAAGGCCATTGATGAGGGTAAGGCAGTTCACACAGCCTACCTTGACCTTGCAAAAGCCTTTGACCCAATACCCCACTCGGGCATCATAGACAAACTCACCAGCTTAAATGTAAACCCATATGTCACAAGATGGGTTGCAAACTGGCTCAAGCACAGAACCCACAGGGTCCGAGTTGCTGGAGCTATGTCAGACTCTAATCCAGTCACAAGCGGTGTCCCACAGGGCTCAGTCCTGGGACCCCTCTTGTTCGGCATTTATTTTTCCGAGGTACAGGCAAACATAGGAGGATTGTGGCTGACAAAGTTCGCAGATGACTGCAAACTGGGCGCCATAATTGATACTCCAGCAGACACAAACATCCTTCAGAGAGGCCTCATAGAAACGGATAATTGGTGCCAGAGCCATGGCCTTAAGCTGAACGCCAAAAAATGTATAGTCATACCCTTTGGGAAAAACAAGGTACCGACAAATTACCACATAGGCGGTAATCCATTAAGTATGGAAGAGGTAATCAGGGACCTAGGGACCCAGGTTGACAGTAACCTCTCATTTGACACTCACATTGCCAAAGTGGTTAGGAAGACCTTCTATATTGCCCACCTTATCATGAAGGGTTTCACATCTAGATCAAGAGAGGTCATTGTGCCCCTGTACTCTTCTCTTATCAGGCCAATGATTGAGTACAATGCCCCATTTGGGATGTATCTCACCCGACACCTGCAGCAGTTGGAAAGACCCCAAAAGTTCCTCACCAAGAGGATAAAGGGTCTTAAACATATGTCATATGCTGCCTGACTAAAAAAACTCCAGCTCTATTCAGTCGCATACCGCCTACTCAGAGGTGATCTGTGCCTGACGTACAAGGCCATGCCCAATCCTGAATTAATGGACATGCTCCACCTCAGAAAATCCAAATCCATCAGAGCCATGAGAACAAGTGACTTAAACCTCAACACAGAAATAAATAGAACGTGCTGGAGGGACAGATTCATAACCCAGAGGCTCCCTACACTCTGGAACAGAATCCCAGTCCATGTTAGGCAGAGCCCCTCACTGACTCTATTCAAGAGAAATCTCGACGAGTGGATGGGAGATCATAGGTTTACCCCGGGGTTCATCTCTGTGCCACTACTAGACAGAGGCATAGTAAACTAAACCCTAAAAGGGCGTAGTATTCTCATCCTAAGGGGTGGTGTAAGCCACATACACTCTGGCTATGCTTATAAATGCCCTAGGGCAGATAGACTAATACGGACCTATGAACCTATGAACCTATATGACATTGAAATACAAATGGATGTAGCCATGTACTGATAGCACTCAAAAGACAGAATGCCACAGATATATCTGGGACAATACCTGTGTGGTGCACCAACAAAACCTAACAGCCAATCCCCCTGGTATCATACAGATAGGCCCACAGTTGAGAGCTATGCAGGCAGTCAACATTCCATGAAAAAGTACCATGTACACAGAAACCCTGTAAGAACAGCAAGGTACATTGCACACAATGACACTACTCATGCTGTCTGCAGGTCTAGAACCTTACCCAAATGTGGATCTGGCCTATGTCTGCAGGTTCTGCTGTAAGAGGTATTGCTACATGCTCTCTGTAACACTGATGTCCACACACAGGAAGGAGGTCATCCATACTGTAAAGGGGAAGGGACAGCTCCCATAGAAGGCTGCAATTTATAGTACAGGGTTGCCATGACAGTGGTTATCAGAAGTACTACAAAGCAGGCTGCATGCAATTAGCATCTGGTGGACACTGACTGGTGCAGAAACTACCACCTGATCATGTGCAATACCAACAAAAGCATGCTGCAATCTATTCAAACCAGCTCAATCACTCTACTGGAGAGACTGCAAGAGAGAGAGGGCGAGAGAGAGAGGGAAAAAAAACCTTCAAGAAAGTTCACAAAGCTCAGGGCTGTGTTACAGCGGAAACAACATAACAGATATGTGAAACAGATATGCATTTACTGGCATGTAGTATATGGCATAGAATAATAGGATGTATACTGTGAAAGGATCTATATGTGCCATCAGTAATTGTTCCTATAATGATGTTCTGCTCAACAACTGCTCTGGACAGTAGTGTCAGTCTCTGTGGGCAGTGGGACATACCTGTCAAATGTGCAGACCAGCAGTGAATGGCAAGAATGTGACCCATAATATCTGTGTTCTGTAAATTACTGTGGCCAATGGCTGGTGGCGGTATTAATACTGCCATGATAGACACATGGGTGAGAGACCACACCACCTGCAGGACAGTCATGTTAAAGTGCAGCATAGCATGCCCAACTGCCATAGCAGTATAATATGCTTATCTAAAGTTTGTCACCATATATACCCCCCCTAATGTTAGTCTGTGTTCACATGCGACACCTGTCTGTGTTGCAGCAAGGCAGAACATTTCAGCTGTGAAGTAAAGTGGGTACATGAGTGTGGTGCAGATATTCGTATGCACCCCACATACAGATACATTTATGTGTGATACATATTCACAGCTGTGTATGTGCACAGAACCTCGGACAGTTATACATTTATATAGGTGTATAAACAACACAAAATGATATCTACACATATATGCATATATGCAAGATGGAGTGTGGAGTGTGGTTTGTAACCCATGTTGGGAGCACATCGCAATTGTATGAGACGGTGGGATATATATGTTGGTGAAGGGTATTAGGCACATATTGGTATGTTGGTCTGGTTGGGTGACAAACAAGACAGCATACAGGGCTGGTATATGACACATGTGGTTATTAAACACTGTGGATGGGTACTTACATTTGGAATGAGGAGGCCATTGAGCCCCCATATGGGAACAAAGAGAGCATGGTGCCCACCCATGGACAGTCACAACAGCATCCACTTGGACATAAAGGTGCCTGGGCTGTGCACTGGGCAGGAGGGAAATGCATGCTGAACTTTGTGTATGTGTATTGCATGCCTCCAGGTGATGTAGCACATACCCCATGTCTCTGTAGAGCTCCCTATGCACAAGACCCTCGACCTAACTGTGTGACACACACACATGTCTGTGTGTGCTCCATGGGGGTGACACCATCCCCTGAGGTGATTCCACATTAAGGTAGTGATGGAACAGCAGATAATGAGGTTCCGTGGTGAGTCACACATGTGATGTGGACTGGTAACATGTGCACATTAAGTTGCAGTGGTGTTCCTGCTGGCAAATAACCCCTACACATACTGGTGTGTAACTGTCATGGAACATATGTGGGCTGTAATAGTCCAGACAATCCCAGAACACATCCAACAGCATCCATAGATATCCCCAATATCACAGAATGGCAGATGTGTAGCAATCACATAACAGGCCTACCATATGCATATGTGGAAACATAGTGGCAGTGACAATGGCATGCAGATGAAATACCCTGTAACAGCCCAGCAACTCTAGTGTCCCCACAGGGAGCATGTCTATAAACACATAGCAGAAAGTGTTGTACAATACAATATATGACCCAATTGTACACATACTGGACACATACCACTAGTGTAGTGTGAGCATTATGTTGGAGCTGATATGGTGGCAGGAGACTGATATGTGCATTGTATTATGGTAAACTTGACATATGAGTTGCTGAGACATATTTTCATCATTATGTTTTTCAGAAAGTATGGCGCACCCAAGGAATCCCACCTACAGTGCCACTGAGGAGATTATAATCACCAGCATTATCCACAACTACCAGCTGTTGTTCTCACAGACAAGCCAGGACCAGCAGGAGAGAACAGCCATGTGGGATGATGTGGTCCGCAGGGTGAATAAGGTAGGGATGCACAGCCGTACATATGAGCAGGTCCACCACCACTGTAGTGACCTGCTCCGCCAAGTACATCGCTGTGCCGCTGCCATGTGGGGTGACCACCTTGCAAGGGGGGGGCATAATATCCATCCCCCCCTCACCAGAGTGGAGGAGCTGCTCATGACCCTGGTAGCACCTGCCTGCCTGCAAGAGCTACAGACTTATACAGTCAGGGAGGTGGGTGCAACACACACACCAGACATGCAGCATACAGGTAAGGTTCCAGGGCATATCAGTAGACTACTGTAGTGTATGCATCTGTACAGGTAGATCATGCATATGTGAGATGTGGAGTACCAATAAGCAGTAATGCATAATCTGTAGTACTGTGGACTTCAGCTGATGTGCTGTAATATTGCAGCCACTCTGTAGCAATGCCACAGCTGTGGCCACTGACATCAACTCTATCCCATCTCAATGTAGGTACCTCTGGGATACTAGCAAGGCAGTAGCCGGATGCCGGTGAGTATGGTTTATGGTTATGCTTGGCAATTCACTGTGCATGTCATAGCTAAGGTGTAGGCCATGTACACATCTAACACACCTACCCATAATGCATGCTGTACATGTGCACTGACAGAGCACACTCCTCACTAACGGGATTACCAGCCTCAAACACATGCAATACAAGACAACTGTGGCTACACTCCAGTGCACATTGCCCAGGCACAGCTGACATCTGCCCAACATACATAGCTATGTCATACACAGAGCAGTTGAACATGCTATATATAAAGGCATCCCACTCCCTCTGCTAGCACACGCTCCAGGGTCCTAAACCTCATCAACACATTACACAAAACATACTGGAGGGATAGGGTCCGGTCCTGGGGAATCCCCACACTCTGGAATGGACTACCCATACATGTCAGATGATGCTACTCATTGGCCCTCTTTACAGAAACACTTGGCAATTGAATGGGAAATGGGAAATTCACCCTGGGTAGTATGTCTGTGCCACAGCCTGACAGGGGCACAGGGGAATAACATTAGTGTGTTGTGCATGGCTGGGAACCCCTGTGGCTAGGCTTACATAAGCCCCAGGACCAATAGACCAGTACTCACATATGAACCTATGTGTACCCCAGGCAACATCAGCCAGGGCTCAACCATGGTCAATAATGGTCTCTACACTCACCATAGGTACAGTACATTGTCTGTGGTTGGTCTAGTGGTAGTCTATCACTCATACATGCACCACTGATGATGACATCTGTGAATACATATCAAGCATTCACTAAACACATGTCCACATGTGATCCAGAAACACACAGAGGCAGTGAACAGCAGCAGAAACACAACTGACACACAGATACACATCCTGCAATGGTGTGTGCATCTGTGAGGTATGGTGCACAGTACATGCTAGGGAGATGAACAGATGCACAGCAATGCTGTGGACATGGGTGCAGTTCTGGGGGAGGGCCATCACCTACAAACAGAAGCCATGCATCACAGCCATGTATAATGTTGGTAACGGGGATTGACTACAGTTGCACTGCATGCTGTTGAGCGCTACATGTCCTGCATGCTGACATGTGTGTAATTACAGGTTTGTGTGTGATACTGTACTGCACCATCGCCTGCTATTGTGTGTGCTATGGGGGTGCAGGAGCTGTCTGTAGGTGCTGTCTGGTGGAGTGTACGGGTTGCCATATATGTTGACTGCATGTGTGTATGTCTATGTGTGTGGCCATGTCTGCAGAAGTGTGTGTGTGTGTGTGTGTGTGTGTGTGTGATTGTGTGTGTGTGTGTGTGTGTGTGTGTGTGTGTGTGTGTGTGTGTGTGTGTGTGTGTGTGTGTGTGTGTGTGTGTGGATGTGTGTGGGTGTGTACTGTATAGCAGTGTTGTACAGGTCTTACAGTCTGTTCCCTGTTTTCCCCTCACAGGTGGTGAGGTGGGGCTGGGTCACCCCTGCAAAGAATCTGATGTCACTGATACAGACAGTGACCAGGAGGGCAGGCGTGTTGAGGCACAGGAAGGGTTGTCAGGGGCTGCCGCTGGGCCACCAATTGACAACCCACACATATCCACCTCATCCATGCACACAGTCACACTGCCTCTACATACCCCATCACCGTTGGCCTTAGCTGAGGGACAGCCTATGGTTGGCATTGACCAGGACAGTGTGGTATCTATGGCATGTGTGTCAGGACACAGCAGCCATAGCCAGATGTCTGGTGGGGTATCACATAGGCAGATGTTTAGGGATGCTCATAGGGGCACTGCTGGTCATCATGCCCCTGGCAGACGTGCCACATCTATTTCAACCACACGCATGTTCCAGACTGCCATGGAGGCACAGGCATGAATGGAACGGTACTCCAGGCAGGGTCTAAGGGCACATAGGGTTCATCACACCTCTGTAACTGACAGTATCCATGACCTAGCAGGTGCCATCCGTAATTACACCGAGGTCATGGATAGATGGTGGGATGAGACATTGGATCTCATCCACAATGTCATGTCCATGCATCAGGACAGGGCGGGACTGTTGCGACAGCCACGTATATGTATACCAGCAACATCAGCAGCTGAAGGTCATTGTAGACTTCCAGCTAGTCACAGCCGCTTTCATAGTGGCAGTACCAACCCCAGCACTGTGGGGAGTTGTCCACAGACTGTCATAGCAGACCACGTCCACGTGACCCTGGCAAGTCCCAGGAGGTACCTGGATCCAGTGGACATCTATCAAACTCAGGGGACAGTACTCAGTCTGGTTTTGTACCTGATACTGCCTGTAGCACCCCTGCCAGGCACAAGTCCCGTGTCCATGGCCGGAGGTGGTGAACTGCAAACCCTGCCAGGTACAGTCTGCAGCTGCCTCACAATTCCCTGTATAGGGCAGCCACATGGAGGAACTGTGTGCATGCAGACACACACACACATAAACAACGAACCTAGGGCAACCACATACCTGTACACATGACATCACCAGTGGGCCATAACAGTACTCAGCCCCCTCACACACACACACACACACACACACACACACACACACACACACACACACACACACACACACACATGTTATCAATTGTATGGCTCAGCCTAGGCCTCTGGCAAACCAACAACACACGCTGTGCATATGTTGATACCTGTGCCACTCCCTGACATCTGTAACATCGATGCAGGGGCAGGCTAACATGGTGCTGATGCACAAGGTGACTGTGCAACAGTGTAGCAATGGAATGATGTGTAGCATGTTGTCAGCAGTAAAGTGAAATGCTAATATCTTGGAAGGTGTAGCTGTGGAGCAATGATGCATCATAGCTGTAATTAACAATGGTGTATTGTTGTCACCAGTATCTATTCTGATTATGTTCTGTTTCTCCATGTGCCACATGGCTGATGGGTGTAGTGGTGTCAGCAGGCCTTCTACAGCGGACACCAGTAAGTCTAGTGGGTGGTACACATGCCATGGCTGGGTACAACACACAGTGCCTTTGGTTTGGATGCAGTACAGGTACAAGACTTTACACATGGAGGTATGTCCCCATGCAGGTAACACATCTGTTGCACATGTAATCCCACCAACACAGGATAGGCACAACCACACAGTGCTATATATGCAGTCTGCAATGTGGATGACATTGAACATGCTAACAGCAGGGTGGATGTCCCTCTCCCCACTCTACTGTGGTCCTCACCTAAGTAACATGTGTGTGCCAATGCCAGTGGCATAGCCCTACCCTTAGGAGTGTGTGAGGTGCTCATCTAGTGTGAGTGATGTAAATAACAACTAACAACCTGATTACATACACTGTACAGTATTACAGACAGCTATGTGGGGGGATAGACACAACAGTTACTGCAATAATGGTGGTTGTGTCCACAACAGCCACACCCAGTGAGTTATAGCAACCCCAGTAGTGCTGCATGCCTCAACAGTGTGGAGAAGGGCATTAACACATCTATGACCTGTGACAGACTGTATGTCCATGGGATGGCACCTGTGGAATGCTGGCATATGCCAAGCAGTCCTGGTATAAACATTTTCTGTGAACTGAGGTAGGTCCCTTAACAACTACACACATTCCTACATGTGGGATGGTGTACAAAAGCCTGCTATAATCTACATAGTCATTGTGCACCTCCTAACTCTCATTTACACCTGTCATGATTGGGTAAAGGAGGTATACCAGGTTCAGGTTGTATTCTCTGCCTTTGACAAGTCCAACTTTGGCATGATCCCGTGTGTTAAGATTACCACTGACATTGGCCATGGGTTCATTGTTGATATGTTCTATGTCCCTGCAGACCAGGGTCATCAGGCTACTGGGTGGTAGTTCCCAGCTAACATGGTGGATTTGGGGTCATCCCTGCCAACATTGGTGAATCCATTGTCAGGTGTAGGCCTATTGGATTGTATGAGGGATCCCAACTACTTACTGCACCTGCCCATGGGGATCCCCCAAGCATGACATGTCACTTGACTGTACGGCATGATATGTTAGTAATGCTAGCCCGACATCCTACAGGTGGGATGGACTACTGTTAACATGTACTGCCCTTGTCATGTAGGGTCCTGCTTATGGGATCTGCTAAGGTTGGAATTGTATTGCAGGCCAGACATGTTTGGCTGGGGGGGGGATACCTATCCATGCCAGATGTATGCCGTTTGGGTCTCTCAAACCCATCAATGGTGCATGTGGACATATATGTTGTGATTACATTCCCAGTTCCATCTACAGATGTATGTCCATATATACCTATACTGATATATAATGTGTTCACCTTTGACAGGGAGACTATCATTCCTTCGAACGGCCTTTTCTGCAAACCGAAAGGACTATCCCGTCATTTCTTACTGCACCACAGTTCAAAACACTGCAGTTCTAAAGGCACATTCGGTGACTCTTGAACTGCAAGTTGGAATGCATATTGTAATGAAGGGGGGAATGCCCCCCTGCACCCCCGTCTGGGGGACTGGGCCTCCCACAACCCCCCTACTGTGATATACTAACTCCTAGTTTGCACTACAGTGGGGATAGGCAAGTATTCCCCATCCCCACTATAGTGCCATCCACAACCAAATTGTTTTAATCTGCAATGAGCGAATGCATAGTGACATTCGCTCATTGCACATTCGATGCATGTATTGCAAGACTGTGCAATATTGAGAACATACTTTTGGCCTTCCAGCTTTTGGACATATGGATTTCTTCCTTTGAAAGTTGAACCATATATATGCAGTCCTAGTGCTGTATATATGTGGACATGTGGATGTATACATATATATCTATGGATGTATGCATATCTATGCATATATGTATATATTGGCTTATATATATATATATATATATATATATATATATATATATATATATATATATATTTCTATACATATATCTACATATATAGATATGTTATATCCATTTAAAGATGAATATATATACACACACAAATACATCTACATGGCGGAATACATTCCCTGTAGTGCTGTATACCTGGGCTGGATGATATGCATGCGAAAATATCATGACTATACATATCTGCCATGGCTTAGTGGTAAATCACTTTGTGTATGGTGTGTAGGGTCCTGGTTTCGAGCCTTACATGAGCTTTTTATTCTGTTGCTGGGCAGAACACAGCCCATTGGATACAGACTGAGTAAGGCACTTTTAAAGCAGTTGTAAGCAGGTTTTCATGGGTTTGCATGACGGTAAGTACTCCTAACCTCCGGTTATGTTTTCATACACTCAGCTTCTAAATTGCTTAACCTGTGTAGGCAGTGCTTAGCTCCATGCAAACCCGCACAAACCTGCTTACAACTGCTTTAAGGTGCCTTAATCACTCTCTATCCAATGGGTCATGTTCTGCCCAGCAACAAAATAAACATCTCTTGCAAGGCTAAAAGCAAGGACTCTGCTCACCCTAGACAGAGTGATGTACCACTAAGCCATGACAGATACACAGATATTTGATGTTTCAGAAACATATCAGCCAGTCCTGTCATGTAACAGTGCAGAGAATGTATACCAACATCAAGATGCCTGAGTGTGTAACAATATTGCAACCTTAACAGATGCATCATACCCATATATGTATGGATATACATATATAAAAATATATATGTTGTTTTTCTAACTCTATATACATATATATCCCTATCTATGCACATATACTTATATATCTGTTAGCAGATAAATATATCTATATAGGTATATGTGGCCATACATCTGTAAATAGCAATTGCAGATTGTCATGGTATTGTAGGAGTCCTGCCCTGTCCATACTATTGACAGAATTCCTGGCCTGCATAATATGGCCTAGTTTATAGCCCCTCTCCCTGAATCTCTTGGTCAAGTCATCCCTGTAGTGCATATAGGTGTTGTCTTGTGAGCATATTCGTTTTACCCTCATACATTATGATTTAGGAATGTTTCTGCATATATGGGGGGTTGAAAGCTGGAGGCATGGAGAAGGGAATTATACTGAGGAAATTTATGGTAGACTTCCATTGTCAGAATATTATCTGTAGCCCTGCTTACCATTATATCCAAAAAAGTGATATTATTTTTATGGTAGTTAGCCATAAATTTGATTCCCCATTTGTTTTCATTTAAATATTTCACAAACTCCATCAAACTAATATTTGGACATCTAAACTATATCTGTGGAGTTGGATGTGCATTTCTTAATCTCTAAATCACAATATATGAGGGTAAAACAAATATGCTCACAGGACGACACCTACATGCACTACAGGGATGACTTGACCAAGAGATTTAGGGAGAGGGGCTATAAACCAGGATATATTATGCAGGCCAGGAATGCTGTCAATAGTATGGACAGGGCAGCATTCCTACAATATCATGACAAACAAGGTAGAAGTACTGGTTATCCTAGATTAGTGACTACTTATGGTAGAAATGTTGGGGCACTTATCGATAGTGTACAATCCAATTGGAACATCCTTAAGGCAGATAATAGGCTCTCAGAATTATTGGGAGCAGATTGCCTGTTTTCCTTTAGGAATGGGAGAAACTTGGCGTCCATCGTCAACCATTCTAAACAAGGAGGATATCAACCTAGGGAAAAAATGCAGAGTACCATCCAGGGACAAATTGCTACAGGATGTCACCCATGTGATCATTGTACACATTGTAGTAGAATATTAAAAACTAATAGCTTCACTAGTAAAAATACCAGTATAGTCAGTGTTCAGCTTCCTATGTGGGCCAAATGTCTATATAGGAGTTCAGAACATATCAGTGAAATCATTAATAAGAAGCATACAAATGCTCTATACAAACATACTGAAGTCCAACAAACAGCCTCTTTTTATTTTATAATTATTGAGAAAATTTGGGGTATGAAATACAACAAATCTGTTTGGCATGATTTACTAAATGCCAAAGAGAGAAAATGGATCATCAAACTGGGAGGGCTTTTTGCCCCAGGATTAAATGAACACCTCTAATTGGTTTATTGGCTTGTGACACAGTATATAAATGCGTGATATTTTATTGTATCTTTACACTAATGAAGGCTTAGTGAATTTTAATCCGTAAACGGTTTATAACTTTTGTATATTGATGTCTTAACTCAAGTGAATTAATATATAGTTTTTTGGCTTCCACTATCTGCTGGTTAGAGGTAAATCCCTAATCCATCTGGGATGCTGTTTGCCAAACATCAAATCTAGATCCTGTTCACAGTGACTGCAAAAGCCCAACACCATTATGATATTCCTAGGTATTGAAGTGTGTTTCCATGGAATTGGCTATGGGATTGTTACCACAGTTAATCCACATGCAATTGGCTACAGCAGGGCTGCAATTCGTGCAGAGGCCATCAGCTGATCATGAGCATCACATAAAATACACATGCTGCTGCCTAAGCAAGGCAGGTGTAGGTCTCCGCATCCACCAGAGAGGGAGTGGGGGAGACAGACAGAGGCAGAGGCAGATACATGTCAGGAAGGGGTAGGAAGGTAAAACTGAAGCATGTTTGTGTCACACACCTACCAGCATAGGGTATCAAACCCTCAACAACTTTGTAGTGCTATCACAGTTCGATGCAGTTATTAGATGCACCACATAGGTTACATGATGTAGAGCACTCAGAACATATATGTCAGGGTGAGTGACATCTGCAACAGGGATATGGTAGATATACGGTAGGTGTTGTACACATGCCTGTCTCCATGAACAGGTGCCTATGTCAACACAGGCACACTCTCACAGGGACGCACACACATTGACACACTTGGCAGGGCCAGGAGTGCAACTCATCAGTAGTGGGATTGCCACAACACATCAATGTGCAGGTATCACATGCACCGCATGGGTCATACGGAGGCCGTATGGGCAAACAGTATGAGGAGATGTCAGACATCAGACAGCATGCTTCAGTAAGCCCTTGCAGGTTGTAGTGAGTGTGGATGTGGACATACGCACCATACAACACAGACACACAAACACACAGGGTGCCAGTTCTGACATGCATAGGTGCATGTCTACATGGGTGTGTGGTGGTCAACTGTGCCAGCAGATTGTACAAGGGTAGACAATGGGTATACCATGGCATCAGGCCACATAAAAATGGTCTGCATTGTGGCTCAGACCTGTAGTTATTGCATTTGCCCACACAGGTGGGTATTGCATCCCCCATCCAGTCAGCTGGGTGACTATTGTGTGTGGCCAATGCTGTACACCACATGACATGTATATGTTCCTTAGTCCATGATATGGATGGTGTCTGGAATGTGCACACCTCCCACATGCATATATAGTGACATGTGGAACTGTACCTGGGGTATCTGGCCCATGTTGTGAACACAGATTATCATCAGATGTGCCAGTCTTGCCCACCTCTGGCAGGAACTGGTAATGGACAGCAGGTTTACCCTTCACCTACATTGATAGCATGCCAACAGCATTCCTTAATGTCAGTGTCATCTGTCCATACAGGGCATGTTGTCAGGCATGACATGTCCATTGTGAGTCACATGTGAAGGTACCACAGGTGGTGCAGGTGCCCATTGGGGAACATGGTGGAGGTGTACTGTCTGCATGTACATGCATATTGGACAGATGGGCAGGGTCACATGCCCTCTGTAACCCACAGCTATCACTGCATAGTTACGATCAGTGGCCAATATGCAGTGTACTAACTACATATTGGCTGTTGCCTAGGCATGTGTGTGTGTATGACACATGGGTTGAGTGTGTGCTCTGGGTAATAGTGGGGTTGCTAATTTGGATTGGCTGGCCTTGATGTCACATGCATGGGTATGGCGTTGCACCCCAAACTCCCAGCTAATTTACATCTGTTATCCCTGTATGGTTGACATTGTGATATATAGTAGGGCCACCAGCCCCACTCAGCGGGGCATCTATTTTAACTGTAATCGCACACTCCTAGAGTTATTTGCGAATGAGACTGCAAGTTATTTCCCTAGGCATTTTCTACTGTCTTTATATAATAGATGAAGCTGTATGTGGGATAGGCCATTTGTGCCACCATTTTTAGTTTCACAAGTAAAATCCATTAGCAAACGAGACCACTAGTTATTTCCCTAGGCTTTTTCTAGTGTTTTTAGAAATTAAATGAAGCTGTATGTGGGACAAGGAGAGTAGTTGAATACCAGTTACTCGGTCGCTGTGGAAAGACTGCGTATTACTAGAGCTGTTGTTGTTCTAATCATTGTAATCCGCATAGTATGGTGTTGTTGTGTCTCTACCATCTTAATTATTGCTGCTGCTTACTCTTTGTTTAAATTGCTCTGCAATAGGTGGCTTTCACATTCCCTATTGCTGCATTCTTTAACTCAAAATAAATTACTAAATAATAAATTATTTGCTGCTTTGGATTTAACCTGTATATTGATGCTATTGTAACTTTGTAACCTGACTTATTTCGCTGTGCTTTATATGTGCCTAACAGCTTAAACCTACTATTCCCAGCTTTTTTCTTTTTATTTTTCTTAACTTACTACAACATCTCCTGCTACTATTTCTCCTTTCCTACTGGTTTTCTCTACCTATACACCTCCATGCTTACTCTGTTCCTAACCTCAGGCCTTTACCTCTATTTCTCTCCTGAAATTCCTAGTAAATTCCTCTGCTATACCCCCTGTGCCCCTCTCTCCAGTTAGAATATTAAAGCTGCACTTTTGTTCTTTTCCCTTACAGCTTACTAAGTCTTGCCCTCCCATCTTCTAAGGTGTTCCTCCATTTCATCACCCTGAATCACCATCTCTGAGAAAAGTGAAACACACAACTAAAAGGCTACTTTAACCCAAGCAATCAAGCAAAAACCATAGTGAAAGAAAACGTGCTGTTTGCAAAGACATAACAATGTATGTGCTTGAATTTACTGTTTGACTTTTTCTTTTGCTTACTAGTCTGCCTACTGTAGTGCCCCATTGTGTGTTGCTAGCAGCTTGCAGTAGTATCCATTCCCCCTTATTTTCCACCTTTCTCCTCAGACATTTATCCCAGTTGCAATAACTATTTATGTCACTAGATGGCAGTGTAAACCTTACTGTTCGTAACCATATCCCTAATTGTACTAGTTTGGGATAGACTTTTCTGCAGTACTTCCCAAACTATTCAGCTTATAATAGTTCCACTCTAAGCATGTTGTACTACATTGGCTCATAGTTCTAAATTAGCCCCAAAAGCTGCATCCCAGTGAACCCTTACCTGCTCAGCCTCGTACACTCACTGCTAGTTCCATTTACACTGATCAATCCTGGTAGTATCCCCTCCTCTGCTCTACCTGCTCCATTCGCCCTGCGGGCTCACTCCACTCTCCTACCCTACCCCCATTTCCCACCCACCCCAGCACCTCCAAACTTGTACTCTACAGTACCATACTCACCCCCTCATCAACCAATACACTCCTACTTCATCAACAAAAGATAACCTCTTGACCCATCCCCTATCTCCCTCCACACCCCTCCCGCAATACTCAACCCAACCTGCTTAACTATCTATTATACTTACTGTACACCCTCCCCAAATCTTCATCTGCACTATGCTACCAAAACCTTCATACTTCTCAACTCAAACACTGCTTCTTTTAACCTTATCCTACACCTATTACCTTACCCAGCCCTTAATGTCTAACCACTCACCATCATTTCATTCTACAAATTTCCTTCCCAGACTACACTCATACTCATCTATCCAAATATCCCCCTGCCTATATCCCATAAATGATTATCTGCTCTTCCATTACAAACTCATTTCACCATATAAGCACTCTATCCCTCTAACCACCCAAACCCTAAGAAATCAAATTATACTCAACTCTGATACTAAGCAGTCCAAGTACTTCTCCAACATAATTCATCTAATCGATATCCTTCTGTCAGGTGACATACACCCAGACCAAGGGCCACATACCCCCCTACCTCATCCAAACCCATCTTATTTGCCTCTCTAAATGCCCAGAGCATAGCCAACAAAATCCCAAACCTCCATGCCTGACTTCACCACAACAAACCAGACATACTGTCTATTTCTGAAACTTGGTTAAAACCTTATATAAAAGACTCAGAAGTAGCTCCACCTAACTACTCTATCATCAAAAAAGACAGAACCCACAAAAAAGGCGGAGGGGTAGCTCTCCTGTACTCTTCTTCCTCATCAGTTATTCCTTATTCTAAACCCTTACCCCAATTCACCAATGCTGAACTAAGTCTGGCTTTACTTAAATTGAACAGACACAAACACATATGTATAGACTCCCTATACATCTCCCCTGGAGACAATATCTCAGTACTCAAAGATATCCTGTCCTGGCTCTTCACCAGCATTAGCAATGAAACTATTATATTGGGTGACATGAATATTAACTGGTCCTCCATTCAGTCCCTCACAAACTCTCTAAATATTAACCTATATAATTTATCTCAACTTATCAATGCCATAACCAGACCCTCCAAACACTCTTCTAGTGGTAGTACCTTAGACTGGATCTTAGTCTCTCATCCTCATTATTTCTCTGATAGTGGTATACTCCCAGATGCTCTCAGTGAGCACCTCCCCACTTTTGCTCATCACCTTCCTTCCCCGATACAGCTATCTCATAACTATATCTTTACTCACTACCTAAAAAACTTCAATATAAACACCTTTTCTAACTCTCTAAAATCTATCAACTCGAGCCCTCTAAAAACTTTAACCCTAGAAAATGCTATCACCTACTTCAACACAACTTTCTTAAAACTCTTGGTCAGCTATGCCCCCCTAAAATCTAAAAGAATAAAAAGCAGTACCGCCCCTTGGCTAACCAAAAACACATATCTGTCATGCGCCTTAGAGACAAAGCCTGGGTTTACCACCAGAAAACTTAGTCTCCCTCCACTCTTAATGAATACAAAACACTGCACAACAATGTCAAAAAGCTTATTATAGCAGACCGAAAAACTTATTTTTCCTCACTACAAAACATCCATAAAACAAACCCACAAAAATTCTGGAACAGTATTTCCACTCTCCTCAATCCTGGCAAAAAAGAAAACCCTTGTCCAGACCCCAATGCACTAGACACAGATCTGGCCTCCCAATTTAACTTTTTTCATTGACTCAATTGCCAAACTAACCTCAACCTTCTCTGACAACACTACACCCCCTACTTCTTCATTCCCTCCTAAGGCTTCACCCTCACCTTTTCTCTCATGCACCTTCACCTCTCAGCCCCCTCCTTTCTCTATCAAGCCTATACCCACACCTATCATAAAAAACTTCTCCAAAAACTAAAACCCTGCTCCAATGCCCCTGATAACATTCCCTCATACTTTCTATCCATAGCTGCCAATGCTATTGCCTTTCCCATCAGTATACTAAGCAACCGCTCAATCCAAGAAGAATATGTACCCCAACTATGGAAAAAGGCCTTCATCATACCCCTGCATAAGGGTGGCAACAATAATAATATCACTAACTTCCACCCGATCACCATCCTATCGCCAATCTCTAAACTTCTTGAAAAATGCATCCATCTACAACTTCTTCCCCATCTCAAAGACGATAATTTACAAACTCCCACACAACACGGCTTTAGACCTGGCCACAGTACAACCACTGCCCTTCTTTCCTTCCTGGAAATTGCTAATAAAGCCCACAACTCCTGATGTACAGTATCTACCCTCCTACTTTATCTATCTAATGCCTTCGATACCATATCTCACAACCTTCTCCTAGCTAAACTCTCTAATCTAAACCTATCCCCTTCCTCTCTCAACTGGTTCAACAGCTACCTCTCAAATAGACAGTAAGCAGTCAAATGGAAACAAGCTACCTCCTCCTTCTTCAACACCCTCACTGGTGTCCCTCAGGGCTCCATTCCGGGTCCCCTGCTCTTCAGTATATTCATAAATGATTTCCACCACTCACTCCCTAATGCAAAACATATCCAATACGCCGATGAGTCAACTATAATCTGTTCTTCCACTTGCATCCCCACACTCATAAGGCTGACACAAGACGCTTTCTCAACCACTAAGCAATGGATGTTAGATAATCACCTAGCACTCAATGCCTCAAAAATTAAGCTAATGCTATTTACCCCTTCTAAATCAACCATCACAGATAAAAACGTATTCTCCATCAACACCCAGAACAATACTATGCTTGAATTAGTATCTGAGACCAAACTACTAAGCGTCCACATTGATGACAAGCTTAAATTTAGCTCCCACCTTCAAATAAATATAAAAAAAACCACCAAAAACTTGGCATGCTCTATCGCCATAATCACTACCTCACTCCTTCTACTAAGTTTATTCTCTCTCTACCATATTTCTCATCCCTTCTCTTCTTTATAGTGCTGCACTCCTAACAAACCTGCAATCCACTCTTAAGGCAAAACTCTCCTCTTGCTATAATAAAATTTACTAAATTCACCACAAGCCACAAGTCTTCTACCCATCACTGTGTAGCCCTTCACAAATTAAACTGGCTATTAAACCACTAAGCAATGGATGTTAGATAATCACCTAGCACTCAATGCCTCAAAAATTAAGCTAATGCTATTTACCCCTTCTAAATCAACCATCACAGATAAAAACGTATTCTCCATCAACACCCAGAACAATACTATGCTTGAATTAGTATCTGAGACCAAACTACTAAGCGTCCACATTGATGACCAGCTTAAATTTAGCTCCCACCTTCAAATAAATATAAAAAAACCCACCAAAAACTTGGCATGCTCTATCGCCATAAACACTACCTCACTCCTTCTACTAAGTTTATTCTCTCTCTACCATATTTCTCATCCCTTCTCTTCTTTATAGTGCTGCACTCCTAACAAACCTGCAATCCACTCTTAAGACAAAACTCTCCTCTTGCTATAATAAAATTTGCTAAATTCACCACAAGCCACAAGTCTTCTACCCATCACTGTGTAGCCCTTCACAAATTAAACTGGCTAGGGATGCCCAATTATATCACCTATATTCAACTTATTAATACACACAAACTCATTTTCACCCCATCCCTCTGTCCCACTCTATCCTCCACCTTTAAAATGCACCTCCCTGAAAAACACTTAAGATCTAACAATCAAAACCTAATAGAACTGTACAAATCTACCCATCCCCAAGGCAAAAATCTCTTATCATTTGCCCTTGCACGTCAGTGGAACTCACTACCATCATCCATCTGTATCTCCGCAAGTCTCTCTTGTTTTAAAAAATCGCTTCACTCACACCTCATATCCCAGTGAGAATGCTCCCACTCCCACCCCACATAATATCTTCATCTCTCTTCACCTCTGACATCTCTGGCACCTTAATATCCTATTCAAATATATTGGTTTAGTAGGAACCATTCCACTTGTAAATAACTACTCAAAAATTTACAAGCTTACTTTATCTCAGAAATTGTATCTTAAATGCAATAATTTTACTTGAATATCTGTACTTAGTGCGACCATACATGAATTGTAATTCCTGTCTCTGAAATAGTAACTTTTGAATGCAATGTTTTTACTATGTTTTTACTAGTACTTCTGTACTTACTGTAACCAGAACTTTGATTGTAATTTTCTTTTGCTTGTTTTTGGAGCTTACTGACTGTAACCAGAAATTTGATTGTGATTTTCTTTGCTTGTTTTTGGAGCTTTTCTCCCCAGGACTCCATTGAAAATGGGTTCTTCTTGGCCTAATGGACTATCCTGGTAAACCAACTGCAAATAAATAAAATAAATAAATAAAAGTAATGAGCAAAACCCTCTCCACATTGGCCACAGGTGTCACACACTCACCTCTACACAGGATACAAGTTACACACACACACACACACACACACACACACACACACACACACACACACACACACACACACACACACACACACACACACACCTGTCATGTCTGGGAGTTGAACCCCTACCTAACTAGTTTATTATACTATAGCCCTGTGCAGTTAAAGTACACACCACAGACATTACTGGAGTACTTGTTCCCCAAATGTGTATTTCACAGTGACTGAGATCAGCAGGATTACCAAAGTAGGGCATTTCACCTGTACTGCGAGTGACTAGCCTAAAATGCATTGCTCCCCACACAGACAGATCCACCATTGTCATGTGTGGGTATAGAACCCCTCATCAAGGCCTATGTCATGCTACAGCATGGAGTTATTATAGGACACACCACAGGGATTACTAGAAACTTCCTTCCTAAAAGGTGTATTTCACACTCAATGACATCAGCAGGTTTACCAAAGTAGGGCTTTTCGCCTGTATTGCGAGTGACTAGCCTAAAATGCATTGCTCCCTACACAGACAGTGAAACACACACAAAACTTCCACAACTGTCATGTGTGGCTATAGAACCCCTGACCAAGGCCTATAGCACACTACAGCATGAGAGTTGTTATAGGACACACCACAGGGATTACTAGAGATATCCTTCCCCAAAGGTGTATTTCGCACTCAATGACATCAGCAGGTTTACTAAAGTAAGGCTTTTCACCTGTACTGCGAGTGACTAGCCTAAAATGCATTGCTCCCTACAAAGACATTGAAACACATGCAAAACATCCTGAACTGCCATGGGTGGTGATGGAATCCTACCACAGTTCTAAATCACACTATAGCAGTACACAGTTATATGACATGCTACAGACATTACTGGGCTATGACTTTCCCAGAGGTGTATTTCTAGGTGAGTGACATCAGCAGCCTTGCCAATGTTGGGTATCTGAATTCTAAGGAGCGTGTAACCTAAAAAGCATTGTTCATCACTCAATCATAAACAGACAGAGACACAAAGACACACACAATTTCCATGTCCGGGGTTAGAACACCTACCTAATTATGTTATCATACTTCAGCAGTATGCAGTTACAGGAGTGCTACAGAGATTACTGGGCTATGATTTCCCCAGAGGTGTATTTCTAGGTGAGTGACATCAGCAGCCTTGCCAAAGTTGGTATATGAATTGTACTGAGTGTGAGTGGCCTAAAAGGAATGGCTTTCTACTCAGTCAGACACACACAAGCACACAGTTGCTAGGTCTGGGGTTAGAACACCTACCAAACTACTTTATCATACTACAGCAGTGCACAGTTACAGGACATGCCACAGAGATTACTGAGCTCTGATTTCCCCAGAGGTGTATTTCTAGGTGAGTGACATCAGCAGCCTTGCCAAAGTTGGTATATGAACTGTACAGGGTGTGAGTGGCCTAAAAAGCATTTCTGTCTACTCATTCAGATACACACAAGCACACAGTTATCAGGTCTGGAGTTAGAACACCTCCTTAACTATTTTATCACACTATAGCAGTGCACAATTACAGGACACGCTATGGAGATTACTGGGTTATGATTTCTCCAGAGGTGTATTTCTTGGTGAGTGACATCAGCAGCCTTGCCAAAGTTGAGTATGTGTATTGTATGGGATGTGAGTGGCCTAAAAAGCATTGTTTGCTACTCAGTCAGACACACACACACACACACACACACACACACACACACACACACACACACACACACACACACACACACACATTTGGCAGGGCTGGGGTTAGAACACCTACCTAATTATTTGATTACACTACAGCAGTATGCAGTTACAAGATGCACTATGGAGATTACTGGGCTATGATTTCCCCAGAGGTGTATTTCTAGGTGAGTGACATCAGCAACCTTGCCAAAGTTGAGTATGTGTATTGTATGGGGTGTGAGTGGCCTAAAAAGCATTGTCCTTTACTCAGTCAGACACATGCACAAGCACACAGTTGCCAGGTCTGGAGTTAGAACACCTACCTATCTACTTTATCCCACTACAGCAGTATGCAGTTACAGGCTGCGCTACAGAGATTACTGGTCTATGATTTCCCCAAAGGTGTATTTCTAGATGAGTGACATCAGCAGCCTTGCCAAAGTTGTGTATATGGACTGTACAGAGTGTGAATAGCCTAAAAAGCATTTCTCTCTACACAGTCAGAAACTGAGAGATACGCACACAAACACACACTCACACAGTTGCCAAGTCTGGGCTAGGACTACTACCTAACTAGTTTGTCACTACAGCAGTACGCAGTTATGGGATGCGCCATGGGGATTACTGAGCTACATCTCTCCCAAAGGTGTATTTCACATTGGATGACCTCAGCAGGCTTGTCATGATACTGCTATGGGGAGGGCAGTGTGTGCATGGACCATAACCCATTCATTTAGTGATTGACATGCCACATGCGGGCACATACTGGGCCATATGCCACAGGTACATGTATACAGCTACTAGGTGACTACTTCCTTGTACAGTCATGTTGCACAGCTGGCACGTGCAACACACCATCATGCTGACAGATACTGGTGGCTAGTATTTGCAGTGAGTGACTACTTCCTTGTACAGTCATGTTGCACATCTGGCAAGTGCAACACACCATCATGTTGACAGATACTGGTGGCTAGTATCTGCAGTGAGTGACACCTACACCTCATGTGTTTGGGGCCCTTGGCTGTGTGCTGCGTGGGACAGGCCAAGATGGCTCCTTGTCACGGTCACCCTCTTCAACACATCTATGTCCGTCTACCTTTGGCTTATTATAGTGTGTTGTCCTTACATATATGTCTGTATTCCTATCCACTGTGTGTGCAAGGCATGAGTGGTGCATACTAACATGTGTCTGCACTAAGAACTGTAACTGCCAAATATGTCTGGTCCACTGGCATTTGCTGACATGGCCTTCATGTGTTTAAGTGTGTGAGCATGCCCAGTATGGCCTTTCAGTATGTTGTTGACTGACATTGCCTTCATTCCTCTAAGTGTGTAAGCATGCCCAGTATGGTCATCTATATTGCACGTGTGGATCAAATTCAGGTAGTTTGTACTGCGGTGCTGACCTTTGTGTTGTACGCCAACAGGTAGCATGCTCTGTCTGCAGGGTATACATTGGTCATTTGGCATTGACTTTTGCAACATTTCTGCATAGCAGGTGGGACACCTGACTGTTTCTACATATCTGCACAGGGGTGGGGGGGTGCACACCTGACTGTTACTATAAGTGTACATAGGATGGTGGGACACACCTTACACTTTTACACATTTGCTAGGACTGTACTGGTATGTTGGGTACACCATTTCAGTCTGTAGTCTTGTCTATCGTGCTGGCTAAAGGCATACCAGTTTACCACAGATCATAGCTTTCACTACCTACATATTAGTTTCTGACTACCTAGCCTTCACAACTTACATCCAACTGGCTGGCCTGCTGTAGTTTGTCTATGTAGGCCTGGGGTAGGGGTTACCCATGGGGCTCATTCAGAGGCCATAGTACAGCATTTGTTTGTGTTTGTTTACACCTATCCTTCTGGCTGTGACTGTTGTGGGATATGTGCCCCCCAACTGGCATGTGTGAGTCACTTACCTTGTGGGTGCCCCAGTATTGAGGGTGGTGCTGCAGGGCTGCCTATGTTGGATGCACATAGTACACTCCCTATACATGGTTGAGCACAGGTAGTGTCATGTTTGGCATCCCGTTTACTGTATGTGCGAGTCGGAGAGAGGTGTAATTCCCTGGGTCCCTACTGTGTCAGTGCATGTGCTATGCATTTCTCTTTGCCAAGGCTAGGGCATACTGGGCATGCCTCCTTCTGCCTACTTGGGCAGGCTCAAGATGCTCCATCTCTGTGTCACTCTGCACCTGTGCAGGCCTTGGCACTAGTGGGGGGCTGTGTGGCCCTTCCCCATGCTGTTCCTGCTGCAGCTGTTTCCGCAGGATCATATTGTGTAGCATGGCACATACAAGGACAATTTGGGTACATGTAGTTGGTGAGTCCTGCAAGGCTCCATCGGATGTGTCCAGGCACTGGAACTGTGAATTGAGCATCCCAAACACACGGTCTATTATGATTCGTGTTTGTGCGTGTGCCTTATTATGGAGTTCTTGTTCGGGTGTGTGTGCATTTTTGATGGGTGTCATTAGCCATGGCTCCAGTGCATATCCAGCATCCCCCACTAGGTGACCGTGTGGGATGTTCCCATTGGCAAATGTCTGGTACAGCTGTGTCAGATGCCAGATGTGGGAATCGTGGTAGCTTCCAGGGCAGCCAGCACACATATTCATTATTATGCCCTGGGCATCGCACATGACCTAGCAGTTGATGGAGGGGAAGCACTTTCGGTTGATGTAGACCCTAGCCCGCTCACCTGGTGGTGCTTTAATGCATATGTGCATGCAGTCTATTGCACCCACTACCTCAGGGTATTCTGCTATTTGGTGGAAGAGGAGCATATTGCTGGCCAATGCCTCATGTGTGATGGGGAAATATACGTGCTCACCGACATGTGCTGACATGGCATCCAGGAACTGGTGGAGTACCCTGGATGCTGATGCCTGTGAAATCCCCATCATATCCCCAGTTGGCCTTTGGAAGGTACCTGTAGCTAGTATTCTTAAGCCTACACATACCTTGGTATCCACTGGGATGGGTTCCCCTCTGTTAGTTCTGTGTGTCAGGCGTGGCCGGCACAGCTCAACAATTTGCTGTGGGAGGTCCCTGTCCACCATATAGTGCTCCACTATCTCCAGCTCATGTAGCCCTTGGTAGGTTACCCTGTGTCTGTACACTCTTCTCTGTCTCCTCACTATGGGCTGCTCAGCAGCATTCACATCCTCACCACCCTCAGCCTCTTGCACATGCTGGTTTATGATAGCAAAAGCAGTCCCTAACATTTTTTCTCTTGCTTTAGTTTTGTAAAATTTCCCCATCTGTATACACCGGTAGTGCAGAGTTTTTGGGAAAAACAAGGGGGAAAGGTGTTTGCATAGTTTATAGTCGTGTGCTGGGCTGGGCTGGTCTGTTGCCCGTGTAACTGGCTGATTCTGATACATTTCACCTGTCAGCTAAGCTAGTTCTCCTTGATTACCTTCCTACTGCTGTTTTACCTTCCCATTGCCTCCCTGTTTAAGCCTGTGTGTGCGCCGTGCAAATGGAGTGCTCAAATGTGCACAGAGCTGCTATTTCCTGGTTTAACTTCCTTTTTCTTCCTATAAAACCCAGTGCGTGGTGCACACACCCGCTTACACTTTGTAAAGAGTGATTGGCAGGTTTAGACACACCCAAGCTTAGCTGTGCTAAGCTAGGAGCAATCCCGAGCCACAGGTCTCCAATCCACTTACAGTATGCATGACACAACCCTCCATGATGTCACCTATATCCTAGTCTTGCACACAGCTATTTATACTCTTACACTCTTGGGACCTGCCTCACACCCTGGGAAAATCTGGGATTCGCTAATCTTTCCCTCATTTGCATAGGATTGCCTGCTAATGCATAGTTACATGTCCCACACTGAGCCTCCCCCCTTAGCAACCATTACTCACTGGCCAGGGTGCCTTCTGCCTGCCATTGACTTGCATGGCTGAATACTGATTTTAGTTAGAATGATTATTTTAGGATTATTTTATTATTTTCCCCGATCCCATTTGCACGCCGCTGCCCTATACTTAAACAGGCGAGATTGGCGAAAAAAAATAAAAGTTGTTTATTTTTTTTTAACAGTTTGCAATGCCAGTGGCCTTCTACTTGGCCATTGGCATGTTTCCTCAATGATATGCAGCCTTTATTTGGAGCTGTCACAGCTCCATTTTGTAGATTGCAGAAATGTACTAGGTTGCTAACCAAGTAACTTTCTGCACACTGCACTTGTCCTGCACAGACAGCTGCCAGCTTCCTGGATCGCATATTACCCTCATTTACATGGTTTTCACCAGCAAATGAGGGTAATTTGCATACAGGAGCTCAGTCCATGCAGGATTAGTCTAAGAGCTCACGTGCACGTCCTGGGAGCTCGTTCCTGGATTGCACGTCGGCCATATTGCCAAAAATAGCTCTTAGACTAATCCTGCACATTCTACAGGGTTTTGTAAATCTGGAGGCATGTTTTATGGGATATTTTATCTCAATGTGGCATTAAAGGAAAAATTATGAAAATGTTAAGTCATCCTGTAGGAATAGTGGTAGTAAATGGCAGTAAATGGATGTATTAGTAAAAGATTCTTTTGAACCCCAGTAAGTAGTATTTTATTTTTACTAATAACCAATGCAATGGCAAGTACATTGAAGATTATAATAAAAAGCTGAGTAAAGAATACAAGAAACTAATAATATTTCTGTTTCTATGTCTTATACAGGTGATATAGTTATAATTGTAAAATATTATGGATGAAAGAAGCCTTAGAACGTTTATTTATTTATTTTAGATAAAACTTATATTAAATAAAGGAAAAGATAAAGAACTGAGACAGATTGTTAGTATAGAAGTGATTTTACTAAGCAAGAAGTATCTTTTTAAGAAATAAGTTTGGTGGAAATGAAGTGGTAAATAAATTGTAGAAGAAGGTAATGTAACACATGAAAACAGTGTATGCTTTCTAGAGAACATTTTGAATGTCTTTTAAAAAGAAGTATTTAATAAATTCAGTAGTATTTTGCAAATCTGTATAGGTAATCAGCTGAATTAGAGAAAAAAACTTTTAAATATAGTACTTAGTACTTTTGGAGTACTTAATCCTGTTAAAAGAGAAGGATTGGGGTTGATAACCCCCCATATTCTATGTAGCATCTTTACATCTACTTGGGAGGTCTTGAAAGTTAGAAAATAAGAAAGTATTATGTCACAGACATTTAAGTTAAAGTATGACATGCTTAAGAAACTAATGAAAGATTGCAAAATGATTAAGAATTTAAAAAATGAAAGCTGCTGTAGTACAAATGAAAATAAAATATAGAAATCAATTATGGAAAGGGTAGAAAAATAGAAGGAAATGATTTGAAGACATATTAAACAGATTTTGTTATATAACCTTGAAATAATTTAGATAAATGTGTGATAGAATCGATAAAGTAAAGGAGGATTAGATGTAGAACTGTTAGGTGTGCCTTGATTATTTATGGAGCTGAACTATAAATATGTCACCAGAAAAAGCTAGCATGTCATATTAATCAGTGAGTGAAAGGTGTGCATGTTTTTTAAACAAATTGAGACAGCCGACTGTGTATTTTTCAGTTCTGAAAGAGTAAAGAAAGAATGGTTTATGGTGTGCAAAGAGATGATTCAAGAAAGAACAATAAAGATGCTGGAAATTTATTTTATTTTTTTATTTTACATTTGTTGACCGGGATAGTCTAACTGGATTTATGTCCATTTTCAGTAGTGTCCCAGGGATATAAGCTCCAAGAGATTACTAGACTACTAACATACAGGTACTAGTTGTTATACAGTTAAATATTACAAATTTTAAACAGTTCAGGAATCTTCACAGTTTATACAAAAAACATGTTACAAGCATTAGAAAAGATATTTTAGACTTTATGTACAAGACTTCATTAGTAACTAGAAAGTAATTGTTAAACAAATACATACTTCAAGTTTCAACAGTTCAGCAATGCTCACAGTTTAAAAAATACTTGTTGCCTGCCTTAGGTAGGATGGTTTAGAATTATATGCCGAATAATTTAACTAGGTATTTTAAATTCTCTCTTTTAATATAAGATATGTGTTTGCCAAGAATAGGCCTTGATCTAAAAAAACACAGATAGAGCAGGAATTAGGTCTTAAGAGAGGGTATTTGGGATATAGTGTGAAATTAGTCTGGATTTGTACAGGGATATAACCAATGGGTTTTAAGATAGAGTTTCAGATTGTGTTTAAAAAGTGTAAATGAAGACAGTGATGTAAGTTCATGGGAGAGTTGGTTCCAATACTTTCCAACTGCATTTGAGAACAGAGCATCTCCTGCCATGTTATTAGATTTACATGTTGATACAAGTAGTTTATTAGATGAGCATAAAGTTGAAAGGTTGTTATATTGGGTAATGAGACTAGCAAGTATTGGGGTATTGGTAGGTTGGAAAAGGGTTTTGTGCACAATGGTGAGTTGTTTAAAGTGAATCTGATTCAGAAGCTCTAACTAGCCTAATTGTTTCAGATTATGGCAGTGACAGGTCCTAAAGGAGGAAGCAGTAGCAAATCTGGCAATGCTATTGTAAGCGTTGGCTAGCTTGTTAAGGATATTTTTTGAAAAGTTAGTATATATGGAAGAAGCATAGAGAAGTGTGATGACAAGGTGGGAATAAGCAACAGTGGTTCTGGCTAGTGGGGAGAGAAAGGGTTTTATCCTATAGAGGGAGCCTAGTTTCCTGTTGATAGTCTTTATGGTATTGTTGATATGGGTTTCAAAGTTCAGGTTGTTATCAATGGTTACCCCTAGAAGTTTAGTTATTGGATCAGGAGATATGAGTGTACCATTATTGGATAAGACTGAAAAGTTCATTGGGAGTGATTTACAGGTAGGAGTGAAGAGGAGGAGTTTGTTTTTTGGGGGGGTTCAAGAGGAGGCAGCATTGTAGAAACCAATTTTCTGTTTTATTGAACATTGTCTGAGTTAGAGTCTATAGTTGGGATTGAGATTTAGCTGAGGAGATTATTGTCGAATCATCTGCGTATTGTACACAGTTAGTTAAAGGAATAGCTAGGTTGAGGTCATTGATAAATATTAAGAAAAGAAGGCAGCCCAATATAGACCCCTGAGGAACTCCTAGGGTAACTGCGAGATGGGATGAGAGGTTGTTGTCCCATAGCACTGCCTGCTGTCTATTATCAAGGTAGGACTGGAACCATTTTATAGTCTGTGTGTCCAGAGAGAAGGATTTTAGAATATTGAGAAGTAAGTGGTGGTTGACCATGTTGAATGCTTTTGAAAAGTTGATGAACAGTGCTGAAGAGAGAAGATTGTCATTATGTTTTTTATTGATGCTGTCAGTGAAGGATAGGAGCGCAGATATACTGTAGAAAGGCCCAAAGCCATGTTGAGATTTGGCCAGTAAATTGTTCTGGAGTAGGTGGTCTAGTAACTCTCTGTGGATGCACTTTTCCATTATTTTAGCTAACGGGGAAAGTAGAGCTATGGGACAATAGTTAAAATATTCTCTGGAGTTTCCACCCTTGTGTAGAGGGATAATGTAGGAGATTTTACAGATGGTGGGAATAGTGCTTTCTTGTATGGTTCCATTTATCAGCAATGATACAGAATAAGCTATGACTTTGGCTGCCTTTTGCAGGTATTCAGCAGGTAGCTGGTCAGTTGAGGGGGTAGTAGGTTTTAGTTTACTTAAGAGGTTGCAGAAGAGGGAAGTTGGGACAGGTTGCAGGTTTAGCGTTGGGCGAGAGTTAGTAGTATTGGTTGGAAGGGCAGAACTATCGGCTGTTAGTTGATTAACAAGTGTTTGGATGGTCTCAGTGAAGAAGGTATTAAAAAGATTAGCAGTTTGCCTTGGATTGTCGGAATTTGATCCTATAGGGGGTGGTGTTGCAGATTGGCCTGGTTGAAGTAGCCTGTTTATGCTAGCCCAGAACTTTTGTGGATTATTTTGGTTGGTCTGTTGGAGGTGGAAGTAAAAGTTTTTTTTTTATCTTTGAGTATAGCTTTCTTAGTCTCATTTCTTTTTTGCCTGAATTGTTGTTGGTCTACGGGGTTTTTAGTTGTTCTCCATAGTGCCCAGACTTTATTTCTCTATTGAATTTTTTGCCTGGTTTTCTTTGTAAGCCATGGGGCAGGTTTAGATTTAATTTTGATGGAACGCTTTGATGCATGGTGGTTAAGGATTGTTAAGAATTTTGAGTTAAAGTAGTTTGTTGCTTCGTCAAGTGGGAGATATTTTATAGGTGACCAATCACATTCTTTTAGTTCAGCTTGGAAGTTATTGGGGTTAAGGTTTCTCTTGCTTCTTATTGTTTTATACATGGTTGGGTTGTGTGAGCTCGACCTTTGCCTGATTATGTAAGTGAGAGAATGGTCACTTACATCATCAGGGAGGGTCCCTACATTATAGAGTTGTTGGTGATTATTTATTAGAATCCAGTCTAGGATGGCTTCTTTGTTATTGGGTTTATTAATTCTGGTTGGGGAGTTAATTGTTTGTGAGAAGCCATTAAGGTTAATATGGGAGGTTGGCGATTCAGTAGAGCAGTCATTTCAGTCTATATTAAAGTCTCCAAGAATTATTGTCTCTTGGGGAATTTTTGTGGAGAGTTCAGCAAGGATACCTTCCAAAGTGGTGATGTTGTTACCAGGGGGCAAGTAGATACATATTATATTTAGGGATTTGCTGGGATTAAGTTGAAATTTGGTGCTAGTAATTTCTGCATTGTTTTCAAAAGAGGAACCAAGATCTAGTATAGATATTTGTAGCCCTTCTTTATAGAGGATAGCAACACTCCCTCCTTTTCTTACTTTGCGGTCTTGTCTCAAGATGTTGTACCCAGATGGAATAATTTCAACATCTTGTGTAATGGGTTTTAGCCATGTTTCTGTTAAACAAAGTATATCAAAGGAATGGACATCCAGAAGAGCAGGGAGGTGGGCAATTTCATTATTTATGCTGCGAATATTGAAGTGAGCTATATAGAGTGAGTTGGGAGATTTAGATGGGATATTTGGGGTAGAGGAAACATGAATTTGTGGTTCTGTGCTTGTTTGTTGCCCTGGTCCTGGGTTAGGAAGAATGTCCCCATCTAGTAAGGAGAGGTGTAATAGTTTGTTTAAGGGATTGTGGAGGTTAAAGTAATGGTGAAGAGGTTTTCTAGGTTGTAGATAGTTGTATTTGATATGGGTCAGTCTGTGATATTTAGCAGGTAAATAGCTAGGTAAAGATGTCATATTTATGTGTTCTGGGGGAGTTAATTAGAGGTATAGTACTTGTTTGTGCATTAGGGAAGTTCAGCTATAAATATTTTGACTGTTCATATGAGGTTAGCAGGTAGGCTGCTGTTGGAGAAAGTGGGAGAAAGACAATGATTATGAACCTTAGTTGGATTTGGAAAGGTCGTGTTTGCATAGTGACTAATACGCTTACTGGTGTTCTTTAAAGGGGAGGAGTTATACTAGGGGTGATTAGAAGGAGGTGTATGTAGAATGTTAACAAGATGACTATTGTGATTGGATTGGAGAGGAAGAGGGCGTGGTGAGGATGTATAAGCTAAGGAGCAGTAGGGGTGGGTGAGAATTGGCGGTAGGGTAGGGGAGCAGAGTAAGCCCGCAGGGCAAATGGAGTGGGTAGAGACAAGAGAGGCAAGGAGCTGAAAAGAACAATCAGTTGAAGCAGGGATTACAGTAGGTAGGTAACCCTAAATACTGGAATAAAGTTAAAAGAGTAGATAACACAGCCTATCTGGACCTTGCAAAGGCATTTGACACAATACCCCACTCGGGCATCATAGATAAGCTATCCAGCTTAAATATAAACTCCTATGTCACAAGATGGGTTGCAAACTGGCTCAAAGACAGAACCCACAGAGTGAGAGTTGCTGGAGCCATGTCAGACTCGAAACTGGTCACAAGTGGCATCCCACAGGGTTCTGTCCTGGGACCACTCTTGTTTGGTATATACTTTTCTGAGGTACAGGCAAATGTGGGAGGACTATGGCTCACCAAGTTCGCAGACGACTGCAAACTGGGTGCCATAATCAACTCTCCAGCTGACATAAGCATCCTTCATAAAGGTCTCACAGAGACAGATAACTGGTGCCAGCGCCATGGTTTAAAGCAAAATGCCAAAAAATGTATAGTCATACCCTTTGACAAAAACAATGTGCCCGCAAATTACCACATAGGTGGAAACCCGTTAAGTACAGAAAAAATTATTAGGGACCTGGGGACCCAAGTTGATAGCAATCTCTCCTTTGAAAACCACATTGCCAAAGTGGTTAGAAAGACCTTCTACATAGCCCACCTCATCATGAAGGGTTTCACATCTAGATCAAGAGAGGTAATCGTGCCCCTTTATTCATCCCTCATCAGGCCCATCATAGAATACAATGCCCCTTTTGGGATGTACCTTACCCGACACCTGCAGCAATTAGAAAGACCCCAAAGGTATCTCACCAAGAGGATCAAGGGTCTCAAACAGATGCCATATGCTGCTCGGTTAAAAAAACTCCAGCTCTACTCAGTTGCATACCGCCTATTTCGAGGCGATCTATGCCTGACATACAAAGCTATGTCAAATCCAGAATTAGTGGACATGCTCCACCTCAGTAAATCTAAATCCCTTAGAGCCACATGCTTGAGGGACTTGAACCTCAGCACAGAAATAAATAGAACTTGCTGGAGGGACAGGTTCATAACCCAGAGGCTCCCTTCGCTCTGGAACAGAATTCCAGTTCATGTGAGGCAGAGCACCTCACTGAATCTCTTCAAGAAGAATCTCGATAGGTGGATGGGGGATCATAGGTTTGTCCCAGGGATTACTCCTGTGTCACTATTAGACAGAGGCACAGTAAACTAAACCTTAAAAAGGGCACAGTATACTCAAATCAAGGGGTGGCGTAAGCCATACAGAATCGGGCTAGGCTTATAATTGCCCCAGGGCAGATAGCCTAGTATGAACCTATGAACCTATGAACCTATAATAGAGCTATTTAGAGGGTGTGTGAGAGCTAACCATAAAAATAAATAGATCTTATGGGCTACAGTTTAATAGCAAGTCTGTGGATAAACAGTATATAGCAAAGGTATAGTACAGGTCAGGAGAAAGCTTTAAGGCCTGGAAGGGACAAGTCTGGTGGCCCAAATTAATTTATTGTAAGCAGGGTAAAAAAGGAGGGAGTTTAGGTTCCTAATGCAAGAAAAGGAGTAGTGGTTCTGAGTGTCTTTAAATGGTGGAAAAGTAGATTAGACTGGTTACAGAGTGGGGAGGGAGTAAAGCTGCTGGTTTTCCTGGCTAGCGCTTTATAGCCACCTAGATCTAATAATAAGTTATAGGCTATACTGGTCATGATAGTTTAGATAGATACTTTCAAGCTCCCTTTACTGAGAAAGTACAGGGATAGGTTTCTCAACTGTGGAGACTGAAGGGAGTTTGGACAGGGTCCTTGTTCTTCAGGTTGTTAGTTTCTGTGTCCTAGAGCAGTGTTCTCAGATTGGAGAGCTGGGATTGTTTTAGGAAGAAAAGAGAGAAAGAAAAATAGTAGAAACAATATATTTAGTTTAGTATCAAAGGCATTGTAATTAAACAGAATATTACATGCATATAATCACGTAGAACTGTACAAAAATGTAGTTCAGGCTATCAAGTTCTCAAGTTGTCTAGAAAGATGCATCACCCCTTACAAGACTTCTAATCAGTATTATAGCAAGTCATTATCAAAAGTAAGTCAGCAAAATTCTGGTCAAATCTTATTATTCTAACTAGGCTAGGAACAAGACTATAGGAAGCTACAAGGTATATATCCAGTTAGGTAACACTGATAGCTGTAAAGTTATCATTAGCGCTAAAACTATAGAGCAATAACTATAACTATAGCTTAACTATAGCTTACATTAATAATGTAGTTCACACTTTTTATTAACAGCTCATATATATAAATAAATAATGCAGATAGTAACTATATATGTAAGCCTATAAGTGCTTAATGAACATAAGCATTGTAAAAGCATAGCATGGTTAAATAAGCATATACAATTATTCCTGTATGAATGTTATCTGCCAAAGCATTTACAATTGTTACAGCACTCCCAATGTTTTTAATCATAGACCTGAAACAATAACCTTAGGTGGACGTTGCAGGGAAGTAGATTTCTCTAACTTAATGCAGGGACCTTGGACATAGTAAATATGTGGGAATGTTAAGAAAAGTAAATACTCAAGCATTAAAAATACTGCATTAAATGACCACTCATATGGGGTATCTGATTTAAGGTGGTGCAGCTTTTCATCAATGTTTAAGACTTAAGAACGCCCTTCAGGTAGTGTACTCTAAAAACAAATACACTTAGTAATACTTAAAGTCAGTATGTCTAATGGTACACTAATTCATTGAGGACAAACCTGAATTCTAATGTAGAAACTGTGGGTGTGGATATTTAGCTAAGGCAATTATGATTTTATATTCGCATTTTAAAAGTAAAAGCCAAAGTTAACTTACTGAGACTTGTGAGACAACTAATTTTAAAGGACTGTATATTGCCATGATGGTGTAGCACAGCTTTCAACCAGATGCCCTCATTATTCATAGTTCTGCAGCTATGAGCATTGCCAGTGTACCTAATCCTACCTTATAGTTTGGAACAGCTGACATAAACATGTTATACTACTCCATTAGTGGCACCGGTCTAAGACAAGAATCTGCCAAAATCAGTAAATTAGATGTGCAGTCCCTCCTGCCCTTAAACACAGCATGGTTTATGTTTAGGATAGTCTCTTGACACCAAACTCTACAAATAATGAATGCAATCCTACCCAAGAAAGATATGTTGCCCAATTATCATTTACAGTAACATAGGTCAGTATGGAAAGAGAGGACTAAATGTTTCTTTTAAACAGCATTACATATACTTGAGCAATAAAATCCTTTCTTAATCATGGCTGTTTCATGTGCTAGAATGGTGTTAAGGCTGTGTGCTGGTTCAGAACAGAGGTATAGCTGTCAGATCTGAGTCATCAGTAACATTGTTCTATGTCAGAAGATGCCACAGCATTGCATGCTACCACCTTGAGGTCACTACTTTCCCCAAAGACATGATCTACTTCTAAGGAACGACATGACCAAAAGCCATAAAAAGGCAGAGTGCTATGTGTTATGATCAATCAGTGACAAAAAATGTAAAGATGTCCTTCTTTGACATCACTGACATTGTTACTGTAACATTATCTTTTAGCAAAGTCAATGATGAGTAGTGAAAGAACTCAAATGCAACTTTGAGAGAGTAATATTACTATCAGATAAATTGTGTGTCTTTCATCACTGGCTTTTCTGTAAGTTAGAAAGGTATCACAGGACTTAATCACTCAGATATCCTGTCTCTCTTCTATGACACTGTCATGGATTGAACAGAAAGACAGAGGTATCACATGGAAGATCTGCTCCCTTACTAATAACAACAGTTTCTGAGGGTAACTGTGAAGGTGTTTACATCCTGATATATTCAAAAAACATCTTGTCAAAATTTGCAGGATGTTACCTTGATATGTGTGCAGTCCCCGTCATGATGGATGTGGATAGGGGCTTTTCACCACTTCTCCCAGTGAATTTAAGTCAGTAGTTTAAATAACAATTCCAAAAAAAAAAAAAAAAAAGATGAAACAGCTGAGGAAGAAGGGTCCCACTCTAATACACACCTCATCATTAATATCAGAGATGACATCTTATTAGGAAGCTCTTCATTTGAAAATGTATACATTTATGTAATACTTTGCTTCTACATTGTTGGTTTACATATGGTTTCTTTGATGTGATTAGCCCTGTAGAAGCACCTCTGACTGAGAGAGCATGTTTTTCTACTGTATGTATACAAACCAACACACACACACACACACACACACACACACACACACACACACACACACACACACACACACACACACACACCAACTAAAAATGTATAAACCTAATACTTGGGAATTTGGTTTGTATGATATGAAATGTCTTACAATGTAATTATGCAAAACACCTTTAAGGGCCCTTGATGTTATCAGTTCAAATACTAGCCGAGACTAGAAACTGCAACTTGTGGATTACCAGAGTCAAAAATAAAACAAAGTCAACCAGACGATTAATCGATTCTTGATATCCCAGTCCAAAGTGGGAATCAACAAATCTTGGCTAGCTCCGGTGTCCAAGCCCTTATCTGTTCAATGGAGATCATCCTTAAAAGGACGTTTCAATCTTTATATTAGCTTATATCTGCCAATAAATCCACTAAGAAGAATTGAAGTCTCCAGAGTCTTTGCTGAGCTGCCTTTAACTTCTACACAGGAAGAACAAAAATAACCACTTAAATAAGGCTACAGGATATTCTTTTAAGGATGTTGCTATTTTTCTGGCATCCTTTAACGTAAACATTAACAATTTTTGCTACACAAATCCTCTTAAAGATGGCATGCATGACTAAAAAAAAGCCAACCAAGGGAAACTGATAAGAGTTTAAGCCAATATAAAGATTGAAACATCGTTTTAAGGATGAGCTAACCAAAATGTATTGATTTCCAGTTTTGGACCGAGATACCAAGAATCAATTGTCTGCTTAACTATCTCTTACATTGTAGGATTATGGAACCTGCATCATACTATGTGGGTTTGCCATTTATCACAAAACTAATTCCCTAAACCTAAAGTGCCACACATATCAAGACTCATCCATCAAAACCTGGTATATTCCATTTAGTTATATAGCTGTGTATCTACCTATACAATTCTTCTTTCTGTTGTGTAGCTATTATAATGCACTTTGATGTACATAATACATTAGTATGTTACATTTATAAAACAAGATCTTTGATGGAAAACTGTAAATTCATGTGTTTCAAATCCATGAAGCTGTGCAGTAATATAAGGTAAAGAAAATACAAATCCTGCCTGAAGCTGAGATTTACTTCTGCACTTGAATAGCTGGTAGTTACCCAGCATCTGAAATTGAGCATACGTAGATGCATGTACTTAGCAATGACACCTTTTGTTCCTTTTTTAAAGGGAATCATCAATCAGTGTCATTAATTTACTGAAGAAACACTGGAGTATTATATAAAATTTACCAAATCAGTCAAATCAATCAAGTAATCATCAAAGACATAAATACTCAGATGAAGCAGATATACAAAGTTTAAACATGGACCTCTGCCTGTTTATTCAAAAACAGGAATTTTTCAGCCAAAGATGACTATATAACAGAAAAAAAGCACACCTGAATTTTCAGACACTGTCTGACTGGTTGCACTTTCAGTTAATTAGATTAATTTGTGAGGCACAGTGCAGACAAGAAGTTGGGGGTATAAGTCCCAAAAAAGGAGAAAAAATACAAATTCCAGTTCTGTATATTTACAAAATAAGGTTTGTTTGCAGGGACAAATAAAAATAATATTTTTCTTTAGTCTGGGGAATAACAAAAAACAGAAAACAAGATTCTAATAAACAGATTTTCTAGGAAGTGAACAGACCAAGCCCCAAGTGCATACTCTTATATTTCAGATTACTGCTTTGTGAAATGAATACATTTTTTTTTCCACAAAATAAACAATCCGGTACTTATAGGAAAGCAAAATTGAAGTCCTACCAGCTTTCAGTATAAAATAGATAAGCAATTTACTTTCTCCAAAAAGAAGAAAGTAACAGTGTGTGTGTGTGTGTGTGTGTGTGTGTGTGTGTGTGCGTGCGTGCGTGCATGCGTGTGTGTGTGTGTGTGTGTGTGTGTGTGTGTCTCTCTCTCTCTCTCTCTCTCTCTATATATATATATATATATATATATATATATATGGATCTACTTTAATCAAGCGAATTTACATTTCATCGAAATGTAAATTCGTGACCTCAGTTACATGAAAGTGCATTTTTTCAAAAATGCACTTTCCTTTAAGAAAATAACTAAAAAAAAAAAAAAAAAACATTTAATGCTGATGTATAATTAAGCAAACTATTGCTGAGATTGTAGTACAGTGGGGATAAGAGAATATTCCCTTTTCCTCACTGTAGTGCGATCTCAGAGTGAGAATATTAAAGTAGGGGGGATGTACATGGGGGCCTGCTCCCCTGCATAAGTGTGTTTAGTGTATTTTTTTTTTTAATTTTGGTTTAGGTTTTATTGTTTTTTTTTACACAAAAATGCATTTTCGAAAAAATGCAATTTGCGTAAGTGTGGTAGCAAGTTTACGTTAATTTACTTGATTAAACTATATATATATATATATATATATATATATATATATATATATATATATATATATATATATATATATATATATATATATATATATATATATATTAACATGTACATATTGGTCTATGGCATAACATTGACAGTAGTTAATATCAAAATGCATATGGACAAAACAATCAACATTCAGCAATGTCAAAAAAAATATATATATATTTTTAAAATGGAACAAACACCCCTGTAGCTGCCATACCACCAGCAAATTATATATACCAACTCTGAGATCATCCTACAGTAGGAAAAATGGTAAACTCCCCAATCCCCACAGTAGCATGATCTCAGTGCAGAAACTTTGACATTTTGGAAAGTCAGTCTTTTGGTTTTGACAATATGCACATCAAGTTTCCAAAAGACAGAAATTCTGAAGCAGAAACATACCTGTATAGTTTGTGGCCATGATAGCCTGAATTTGCTTAAAGTCCCTTTTCTGTGGAGCGCTGGGGATAAAAGCTCCACAATAACAACATATTTACAATTTGAATGGTTGCATTTAATCATCGGAAATATTATTATATAGCAATAGTACTTACAACATGTAAGGAAACATTTAAATTATTTACTACAATATTAATGCCACATTATATACATTTTATATTGGCAATAATCCAAGGTTACTATGCACCTCACTTGAGAAAAAGTATCATGAGAGAAGGGAAACATTTCCTTCTATCGAATTGTCACTGAATTGCAAATCTTGTGAAATTTTTTATTAATTTCCATTTTATTAAATGCACCATATTACTGTTTGCGAGAGTCAGGTGAGCAATACTGACAGAAGAGTTTTTCCTATTCCCTATATTTGTACAGCCACAGAACTAGCCAACAGAATCGTTATTATAGCTATAAATCCATAGGGAAAACTGGTACTTCTTGAGAACCAAAGTTGCTGACTGAGCCTACTTAAAACCAGAAAAAGAATGAGAAGCTCTAGCCAATCTCAACTGAGATTTCAAAGTAAACAAATACTTATAACTTGTTTACAAATCAATACTTCTTTAATGAATAATAAAACATATATAAAATATAAAATATATATTTTATATTTAATACATTTTTTAATATTTTTATAAATGTTTTATTTTTAAATAAAATATTGATTTCTAAACAAGTTATAAGTGCTTGATTTCTTTGAAGTCTCAAATGAGACTAGCTACAGTTTATGATTCTTTTCATTAGGTTTAAAAGGGGCTCTGCAAGCAATTTCATTGTTGAAAAATTGTGAGTTTTCCCTGAGGTTTAATGTTTTTCCTTAAGGGTGGGCGACATCTCACCCCCCCATGGATCGAAAAATATTGCAGCTAACTACAAGGATCTTTTAGTTTTATACATACTCATATAAATAGATCCATCAACCTACTAGTGTCTCTTTATGTGTGTGTGTGTATCACTGATTTAGAAGGTACATTTTTTTTTATTACTTAGCAGTTTTTCTCCAACTTATTGCTGACTTCAACCTCCAAAATATCTCCTATGCCTCCTTTCTTCAGGGTACTTCTGTCATGGTGATAACCTTTCAAATACTTTCCCAAGATGCAACAAATCCATCTGGATGAGAAGAACCTTGATGGTGGTGTGTGATATAAATTAAATCTCACCTTGACCAGGAAGACGAAAAGAGAAGCTGGGAGTTCATATAGCAGCAAAGCTGACATTTTCTTGCTTAAGACCTGCCTCTCTGGTGGCATGTTGTATGACACTTCCAAGGTGAACATGCAATGATGTTGTGAAAGAAATGCCCACACCCATGTAAAGAAGAAGCAAGGAGGAAATTGCTTTTTTTACCTCTTTCTTCTGCACTAACTGAAAGAGCTGTACAATCCCCTTGTCAAATGTGGGTCATACAGGTTGTAGTCAGGACATTACCCTATATGCCAAAAGCATTATCTTTATTTAATTTACAATACCATTTGGCATTTAACTTTTAGGGATGCATTGCTACTATATTCTGTTAACTTTTTTAGCATGTTTAAGGAACAGATGCAATCATTTTGGTGCAGTATTGCAAGAGGCCTTTAACTAGACTTTGAAAAGCTTAAAAAAACAGGAAGGAAAAGTTTTCATTTTTTATAAATTATGTGGTGATATCGAATTGTAAAGACATTTAACATCTACTCATTGGGACTTTGACAGTCATTATTGTATAAACACACTCTGCACTCCAATTAATACAATTGAAATATTATATAGCACCACAAGAATTACATGGCAGGTAAGACAGGAGCTCATTTGTACCTTGTAGATACCATCCCTTTATCTCCTAGACAGGCCTGTGATAAATTTGTAGATTGACATCTAATCATCATAGTTAGTCTTCAAAGATAAGAAGCCGCCACACTGTTTAATGTATACTGACAGTTTAATCAAGAAATGGGGAAAACAGGTGATAAATCTGTTGCTTTATAGGTTGATGGAGATTCAAATCCTTAGAGCTAGTGTTTGAGAAGCCATTTGCCATTCAGAGACATGACAGATTATAAGGGAGGATTGAGCCTCGATGGAACAGAATACAAGATGCAGATTTACATGTAAGAGTCTGACAGAGAATAAGTATAGAGATACAGGTCCAAGATTGCATTTGTAGCTCAGGGCTGTTGTACAAGTAATTTTATTGGTTAGAAATCACTGAAACATTTCTACAGGTGCGATGTGTATAGACAGATGCATACCAGGAGGAACATTTTATTCTATATTTGGTCAAAACAAAGTACAGAATAATGGAACAATAACTTCTTTCAACATGGATGAGATGATTTTAAATAGTGGTTATGCTAAATAGAAGAATTACTGGCTACTAATGCTATATGATGGCTAAAAGAGGGAGCTGACATTTAGGTGAAAGGGTCCCCGATTAGCATATCAGTTTAGACTAGGTTGCTGATTACAATATAAGCTGGAAATAACAGTTTTTTTTCTCAAGTGCAATGATAACTACACTTTTTGTGTTTAATTTTATCCCTTTTTGAGTGCACCACAGGTTAGTAAATATTAGCTCTTGTGGTTTTGATACACAAGCTTGGGTAAATAAAGACTTTCCTTCCAGTCTCATTTCAGTTGTTACCAGTTAATTCCAGTATACTACAGTCTTATCGATTCTTTCACCATGTATTAAGGGAATGATTGGACAATTATAGTAATCGACAAATTTTGTTCGCCACAAATCTAGATGTATTATATAGAGATCAAATAAATATACACCAGGTAGGAGGGGGTCCCAGCATTGTACCCCATGGAATTCTGTTAGTTACCAGTTTGTGGTTAGTTCTGTGAGTTCTGTCCTTTATACATATAACTATTCACCTTAGCATGTAAAGAAAACATTTAGGTCTGCTAGTTTATTAACAATACCAGAAAAAGAAACAATAGCTAATGCCTTTGATTGATTCAGATTGTGTGGATGACTGTCCACAGCTTCTGTGATCCTCTCTAAGAAGTTTACTATGAGAGGTACATGACACATTTCACAAAACCAACAGCTGGAGTGCAGGTGTACAATATTTTGACATAGTTAATGAATTCAAAAATAATATACTTTATGTCCTTGTAGATTAAACTAGACTGATAAATGTATAGTTCCCAGGGAAAATGTTGGAGCCTCCTATACGGATGGGCATCTAAACAATAATTCACTGTACTTCAGTGACATTCAGAGAGGTTTAGCATAAATTATAACATTTTAGTAGATGTTTCACAATGGTATAAATGGTGTTATTTATTAAGCCATCAGGTTGAAGTCTGATCCTATCAAAATAGTCATTTTAACTTTTCAGAACATATTTAGGTCTTCTTCTTTTAAGACATTAGCTGGTCTAAGTGATTCAGAAATTTGAGGAATTCCAATGTCTGTTTCCTGGGTATAGCATGAGCTAAACCTATCCATAAAGACGTCTGTTATGTCCTTTGTAGAGTGGCTGATGCCATCTTTTACTTAGTTTAAATCACTGCTGAGTGGTGGTTCTTAGTATTCTGACATACTTTATGAATGGCATCTAATTTTCTTTTGCTTCTGATGCTACCTACAGTACATATTTACCTTTACTCTTCCTACTGGAGGATTTTGGTTCATTACTGATTATTTTGATGGAGTCTTTAATGTGGGCAAATTCAGAATTCTTGTTTTGCAGTAGCTCACTCCCAAAATCCGTAACCCTATACTATTTCTGTCCTGTTTCACTCCCCCAAATATATATTTCATTATAAACCTCCAGCTAGGGAGTAGAAATAGAAAATGGATAAGATGGTTAAAGTGTTTTACTGACATTTGTTCCTACCTTTTGCAACATGGCATGTGAGGCCTACAGTACCATGATACATTTTCCCTTCAATCAGTCATGTAATATATGCTGCTACTGTTTCTTATATCCATCATGAAATATATATTTCCTACTTTTACATCATGCATGAGTCCCCTGATCTTTATATTTGTGATAGCAGCACATGGAGCAAGTTGGGGATGTGTAAATAGAATACAATGGATGTTCCATTATGCATGTGCTAGTTCCATGTCCATTGAAGTCTATGGATGCATATTAACATTGGCTATACCACTGAAATCAATGAAGCATAGACTTTATTTGTTGGGCCTGCAGTTTAATAAAGTGTCTGTAAAGTGAAAGAGATGCTACCTATGGAATTTAGTTAACTTCTTTGAGTAGGTATATTTGGATCTGATTATCTTCTTTGAGTAGGAATATTTGGATCTAGTTAACTTCTTTGAGTAGGTATATTTGGTTCTGGTCAAGGCAGACAACAATACCATCCTTCATGCTGGCCTTTGAAGTAAATTTGAACAGGCTGAAGTAGATAGCAAAATGCCTGAAAGATAGAACAGACATAGTTAACATGGCAGGTGCCTACTTAGAAACTATGAAAGCAACTAATGGCATCCCCTAAGCTCAATATGAGGTTTCTTCCATTCCAACCCATACATCTCTGATCTGCAGGCACTGTTTCAGTATCTTTGGTCAACTAAGTTTGACAGTGACTGCAAACTGGGCATTATTGCCAAATTTCCTTCTGATAACCATTCATTAAAACAGGAACTAAACCTCATAAACAAGTGATGTATAGAAAAAGGTCAAAAAATAAATGTGAAAAAGTACAGTATTGCCACATTTAGTAAATAGCTGCTGCAGTCAAGACAGAGTATCGCCAGTACACCTTTCCAAATGATATTGTAACCAGGGATTGTCGAACAAACCTTGGTTGATAATTCTCTCTCCTTCAACAAACATTAAGCAATAGTTGTCAGAAAATCAATCTGTTTAGCACATTTAATATGTAAAGGCATGTCATCCAAATCAAGAGACTTTATCATCTCTCTGTGTGCAGCCCTAAACAGACCAATTATTTAATACAATACCCCCTTCAAGGTGTACTTTTCTGATATATTAAGCAACTGGAAAAGGCCAAAAGATTTCTAAGCAAGAAGATTGCTGGCCTAAAGTCCCTAGACCAGAAAAGGTTTGAAGTGGTATCCTTTTACTCAACTTAATTTAGGCTCTGTGTGGTGATCTTGTATTGCATGCAATTAGGGGCTATGTTTTCCATGACCTTCTATATCTTTGCAAGTCAAAAAGCTCCACTAATACCAGAACTAGGGATATACCTCTCCAACAACACACAAATAAAATGTGCCAGAGGGACAAATGAATTTCCCAATGTCTACTCCACCCTGCCCTGCAAGTTAAATAAAGAGATACCCTAGGATCCTTAAAATTAAGCATACATTTTCTTCATGACTGACCTGATTTTGGGTAAGGTGGGTAGTGGCAAGGAATAAATTGTTTTGTGACTGATTTACCTTATATTTCCTGTGATCCTATTAAAATTGCACAACTATTTATGGGATGACAAGAACAGAAACACATTGTAGTAGTTAACTCACCAGATGGCACCATACAGATAGGACAGTGGCAACACATTAACTGTGCATATGTAACCCTGATGATGAACTCCACTGTGCACACTGTTTCTGTTACCTCACCTTCAGAATAATTTTCTTCTTGTGGGATTCAGAAACAGAATAGTAAATAGACAAGATCGTTAAACAAGGATATGTAGTTGTGAGGATGTGCTTCTCTGCAAACTGTTTAAAGCCACATGATATCCTGTACCTAAGTATTCAAAAGAGAAAAGAGAAAATTACCTTGACTTATTCTGCATGCCTTGATAAACTATCTTTATAGAAAAAAGTTAGTATAACTGCTGCTAATTACTATGTAGCTATAAGTATTATTTTAGAAGGTTAGCACATTTGCATTGTTAGTATTCATTTTGAATGGATGACTGTGTAGACGTGATACTCTCTGCAAGAACAAGAAAAAGCTTCTATATCACCATAAGCTTTCTGCACTGTCATTAATGTGTGTGTTGTAATTATAATATTAGAAGACGGGTGTTGCTTATTTGTATAAAGGAAATGCTGTACATCTGTGCACTTCATACTCAGGCAAAAAAAGAAAAATTAAAAAAAAAAGAATATGGAGGATTATCAGCAAGTCACGTAGCTATTGTTTCACTATAATAGAAATTCAGGCATTCTTGAATGAAGAAGTTAGGAACACTATCAGATTGATCATTTATTGATTCTGCATGAAGGCTGCTAGTTTTAGAAGTAAAACTTTAGAACAACTGGGTTCAGCCTGACCTAAGATTGCATCAGCTATTAAATGCCCTATATTTTGTTCTTTATGTACTGCCTATGGAGAACAGCTGGGTGCCACAGGAATTTCACTTTATATTTCAGATGAGAGCTTCACTCTAATGCATTCATTTTGGGTATCATTACAGCACACTTTAAAATGGTACAGCTGCTCTTCAAAACTGCAGGCTTGTATTGACATGTTGACTGAATGCTAAATGCATTCAGGAAAAAAAAAATGCCAAAATTGAATGGAAAAAGATAAAAAGGTACAGCTAAAAAATGTTCTGGAATAAGCAGAACTTGCAGATGGGAAATTCAGAATCTTACTGAACTACCACTAGCCAGAACATCTAATTAAAACATGGAAGAACTTGGATATCAATCATCAAAATAATGACTTTCGATTTGTTAAAGTAATATTAAGTGACTAGACAACAGCAAGATTCTACAAATATTTGCTCTCATTTTAAGTTATTGTCTCCATTGGTTTCTCTTTTATAAACAGACCTTTTACAGGAGTAAGTCAGTAGTCTTATTTGGAGCAAAATCTCTTGATGCATGATGGTGTAAAACAATTCTGCTTAATAGAATGCCCCCTTTGTGAAGCAGATATGAAGAAAGATTTTAACTTACTTAAACACTTGTAATTTAGTCTACAATAAAAGCTGCATCAAACTGAAATTTATATATAAGTAATAAATCACCTACAAGAAGTAACTGTCAACAGGCTGTAGCTAACTGTAGACAGAATGTCAGTGTTAAGCCAGAACAAGGAAAATATTAACAAGGAGGAAAAAAATGCTAAAATGAAGCAACACTTACATGATTTTGACCTTAAGGAAATTAGCATGCAATTGTACAGCTCAGTCCATATCTTATCATTCCAAAGTATTTGTTGGAATACTAATACAGTTCTCAACAGAGATGTCTTTGGGTGACTGATAGTTGTTCCAAAGTTTTTTTTGAATTTTAGTAGTCACTCCATTTTATCTACTGTCACAGATAAATAAAATTCCCATACGTAAGTGATACAAGCCCTTACCTTAACTGATATCTACAAAATTCACAAAACTGAAAATAACCCCTTAGAGCAAAAAACATGATGTGACATGGACAAGGGATAACAATATCTGTTGTGACAGGGATATGGCCTGTTATAAATTCACAGTAGTCTAAAAATTAAAAAAAAAGCAGTGAACAGATATGATAGTCTCTAAATAACTGTATACTTACAAAAAATATTTGCTCAGATTCAGCAAGTGTGGTTGTAGAAAACAAGGGTCTGTATCAGAACATCGAAATTTTAAAACTTCGAATGTTCTAATATCCACCCATTTTGAACGAACGTGAAAAATAGCGAAGCTGCAGAACACTGAATTCTTTCCTAGGGAAATAATTTGGTTGGCCGGTTCTGTGGCCAAATTTACGGGTCAGGTTCAGGCAAGTGTGCGATTGTGTGGTTGTTAGGATTAGGGCGTGGATTAGGTGAGTTAGGATTAGGGGTGGGTTAAGTGAGTTAGGGTTAGGGCGCGGGTTAGCTGAGTGTGCGATAGTGACAGACCTTAGGGTTAGAGTTTGGGTTAAGGTAAGCGGATAGATAGTAGTGTCTGTATAGTTTAGTGTAGGGTTAGTTGTAGGATTATAAGTGTATGTGTGTGTATTAATGTCTTTTAGGTGTGCTTGTGTTGTGTGTATGTGTTTCGGAATAGCAAATTTTTTCCCAAGGAAATAATTTGCTGTTTTGAGTGTTCGATATTATGTGATTTAGATATTTAAGGTTCGATGAAATAGCATTTGCTATTTTCATCTTTCGATAATGTGATATAAATGTGAAATCAAAAGACTCAAGCACAAACATTGAAAATAAAGCTTGCAATCTTTTCATGACTTAAACCTTCTGTGGTAAACTGTCAAAACAACTGCATTTTACTCGAATAGAGAAATCATTCACCATAAATAACCATATTTGAACCTTGCAACCCTTGTAGAATGAATTATCATGACTACGAGTATTCCATCAGCCTCTGTACTTCAGCCATTGCTTATTTTTCAAGAACAGATATGAATGGAATTACATGCTCCTTTCGCTCTTTAATGAGTATTATTCATCTCAAAGCTACTGGGAATAGTGTACTATACATTTTTTTTGTTCTTTACCTTGTGAATAAATCTTACCACTGCATATCAAGGAATTGTCAAATACATTAGCTTTGTCATCTACATATCTGCTCAGAAATGCATTTAGTTTGTGAAGATAATGTTTGTCATTCTCCTCTGTCATGGGTAGGGACAATTAATTAATTAACTTACTATACATTGGTAGAAACCTGAGAAGTTCTGTGGAATACCATATTATCAATGAACTAGGTAAATGAGACAACAATAGATGCAAACACAAGTGCACCAAACACCCGGACTTGTCCACAGCAAAATAAATTTATTGTGAAGCGCTTTTCGTCACTGTGGTACAGTGACTTCATCAGACATGTTTAAAAGCAGTTAGTTCATTTTAAATAACATTTAAAATTTACCCCATGGTACAAACCTTTCCAATCAACTCACTGTATAAATTAATTCAAACACCTTGAGTAATTAACACTGTTACAAACAAGTTATTAAAGGTGTGTATATGAATAGTTAAAAAAAGTATATAAATTGTTAAAAGATATGTAAATATAATAAAATAAAAACAGCAAGTATATAAACAATAATACATGATATTCTATATAACCTACCCATTGGTGGGTAAATATGGTTAGATACTAACTAGTGAATATTAACATTGGGCACTATTTATCTAACCAAGCTCTTAAGCTTGAGTAGGCAAGAAATGTTACAACATTCATTGAGCCCAGGGTTAAGAAATGCATTAAGGCGCATCTGCCAAATTAATTCTCATTCCTCCAATAAAAGAGCTGTCGGACCCCCTCTAATGTCAAGAAGTATCTGGTCAATTATCTTAAACTTGAAACTGTGTCCCCCATTTAATAACACATGTTTTATTAAGGAATTGGTTGTTTTTTCTTTTTCAATATTGTAAATGTGTTCATAAACTCTGTCACGGAAATGCCGATCCATCTTTCCAATATAAAATGCCATGCATGTTGTGCACGACACCAAGAATACCACTGATTTGGTATTATAATCAAATTTGGAATGAAGACTAAACTTCCATCCTCTGATTATAAAAGTCTTTCCTACATCCATAAATTTACAGTACCTACAGGCACCACAAGTTCTCATACCTGTGTTCCTGTCAAACTTCAATACACTTTTCCTTTCCAATAAATTCTTGAGGTTAAGACCTCTCCTGAAAATCAAGTTTGGGTAGGTACCTAGTTTCTCAACGAGAAAGACATCATTGCTGATGATCTCCCAGTTTTTATATAAGATAGATCTTATCTTAGAACTGTCCTTGTTGTATGTTGTTATAAAACTGCAGTTATAATTTGGGCATGAATAATCAACACTCACATCAAAATTCTGAACAGCATCTTGTAGTACCTGGCTACAGGGGGTATTCAATGTGTTGATCAATAAACCCACCCCCTTAATATAGGTTTAATCGCACCATTAGTTCTTTTTATTTTATTTTAACTTCATCAACTAATGAGGCAATCAACTCAGTGGGGTACCCCCGATGTTGAAACATCTCCGTAAGTAACTGACATTCGTTGGAGAAATCATTATCAAGTGAAACCATCCTAGCTGCTCTAATTAACTGTCCCTTGACAATGGAGCATTTTTGTACAAAGGGGTGGTTACTTATGAAATGTAAGAAAGAATTACAGTAAGTGTTTTTTCTAAATATATTAGAAACAAGTCTACCATTCATTGTATCTTTGGTCAACTTGATATCAAGATAGTCGATAACCTCACTGTTAAATTTAAATGTAAATTCAAGGAAGTTGGCAGTATGGTTCAAGTAGTTAACAAATTCACCAGCTTGTTGTACATCACCCCTAAAGATGATAAAAATATCATCTAAGAAACGGGTATAATATGTAAGCTGAGTCAACTGTTCGGGATTGTTAAAAATAAATTCCTTTTCCCAATAGACCATGACTAAATTTGCAAAGCTGGCACCAACTGGTTCCATAGCAACACCTATTTTTTGGAGGTAGAATTCTCCATCACAAGAAAAAAAGTTATTGGTAAGAATAATGTCTACAGTTGCTTCAAATAGGTCAATCTCATGTGTTGTTGCCCTTTTGCGTCTAAGGATAGAGCTCACCAATTCAACACCTTCAAGGTGGGGGATACATGTATAAAGATCTTTTACATCGATTGTAAGAAAATTGTCACCCATGTTGAATTGTAGCTCATTGATTTTTTACAAAAACGTCCATGAGTCTTTACAGACTTGATCTTCAGTTTTTAAATATTTCTGTAAGATAGAGTCCACCACTTTTGCACAGGAGTATATGATAGAACCCTTGCTGTCAATGAGAGGTCGAATGGGTGGGTTGATGATACTCTTATGTACCTTCAGGATGCCAAACATAATTGGAATTTTTGGGCATCCTATGGATATGAAATTGTATGTATCCATATCGATTTTAGCTTCAATGAACAAGTCATTGAAGTAACCCCTAATCTGACTGTACTCTATGTGAATTTCATTCAATGAAACTTTCACATAAGCGTCACTATCGAGAAAGGTGCACATTTTAGAACTGTAATCAACCAGATCAAAAATGGCCAACCCACCCCCTTTATCTGGTTTGACCACTCGAACATGTAAGGACCTCAAGTACTGTAATGCTGTTAATTCATCTTGTGAGACATTGTCATTGTTAATGTTTCTACTATTAATGACCTATGTAAATCAAATATGTGTCTCAAATCAAGCTCACAAATATTTTCAAATAAATTAAGCACTGGATGGAGTGGAGGGTTGTATACACTAGGAACCCTGAAAGGGTGGTTGACAAAGTTAGAATTACCTAGCAGAATATTCAGGTTTAGTTTCCTGACATAGAGCTTTAAATCTAAAATAGTTTGTGCTACATTCAAGTGTCTGCTCAGAACAAATGTATTACCTTTAGCTAGGAGATCTATAAGAACAGGGTCAATACAAACCATTGAATAATATAGCAATGACCCATGCCTGGGTGTGGGTAATGCTGGATTTACCCACGGTTGGTGTGGTTTGGTCATGAGGTCGAAGCCCGAGTGGCCAAACAAAGCCAACCGTGGGTAAATCCAGCATTACCCACACTCAGGTGGGTTATTCTATTATACAATGACATTATTTAAGAAAAAAAATAATTACTTTTCTTAAATAATGGCATTGTACAATGCCTCCTTGCTGCCCTTCCGCAGCTGTCTGGTATTCTGCGGCAGTTCTGATGTACTGCGCATGCCTACGCAGTACATCAGAGCTGTGGGCAAAAGCAACGGAGAAAGCAAGATCTCCATTGCTTTTTAAAAACTGTTTCGCTATGTTAAACTCATTTAACATAGCGAGACAGCTTTAAAAAAAGCAACGGAGAATCTCCGTTGCTTTTTTAAAGCTGTCTCGCTGTGTTAAACTCGTTTAACATAGCGAGACAGTGTGAAGCAACAGAGATCTTGCGCTCTCCATTGCTGTAAAAAAAAGAGTTATACTAATGGAAAAAGTCCCGACTGGACCTTTTTCCATTACTATAACTCTGATTTACAACGTGCACGCTGACCAATCAGCGTGCAATTTTTTGAATATTTAATGGGGGGTCCTTGTATAATTGTAAATATTGAAATCTCCCGCTAAATTTTTAACAATGTTCACATTAGGAGAAGCACAATGTACTATCTCCTGCACTTGTTGTTGTGTTGCTTGTTTTTTTGAGGCTGATGATGTTGTCTCATCGGAACGGCACCTGTCTGGCTGGCATTATAAAAATTCTGATTGTTGTCTGTGGTGTCATTTTGTGAGACATTATTGGCATGGCCATTGTTATACTCAGGCCGAGTATTGTTGTTGTTATGTATACGTTCACTGTGTCTCACCCCCACATTGTCAATGTTTTCACCTTCAGGCTCACTCACAGTACCATCAGTATCATGTTGTACAATATTCCCCCCTGAGTTAAAAGGCCTCACTTGTGCTGTCGATGGTTTAGGGTATGCTGTACCACTACCATAAGCCTGTCAGTCGCGGTACATCTTTTTAGTCTTGTTGAACTTAAGTCTTTCTAGGAGCTGGTCGATACTAGAGAATGAGCTCTCATAGTTGAACTTATACCTAGTAATGTCTTTGTTAGAGGTAATGTCAGCGTTTAACTCAGAAACTTCCTTAGTTAGAATGTCTATTTGTAATGAATAGTGCTTGATCATCAAATTTAACAAGTCAAACCCTTGCTGATCAAAGAGAGCCATCAGCTCTAAATGGAAGGGAGAATCTGCAGTCAATCCAGTGGGGTACTGGTGGAACCGCAAGCCCTTCGGTACTATGCACTCATGCAAACATTGTTTAAACATTGTTTAATGTCATGTATTATTTTTTTATATACTTGTTGTTTTTATTTTATTATATTTACATATCTTTTAACAGTTTATATACTTTTTAACTATTCATATATACACCTTTAATAACTTGTTTGTAACAGTGTTTAATTACTCAAGGTGTTTGAATTAATTGACACAGTGAGTTGATTGGAAGGTTTGTACCATGGGGTAAATTTTAAATGTTATTTAAAATGAACTAACTGCTTTTAAACATGTCTGATGAAGTCACTGTATCACAGTGACGAAAAGCGCTTCACAATAAATTTATTTTGCTGTGGACAAGTCCAGGTGTTTGGTGCACTTGTGTTTGGACGTAATGCCATATTATGCCCAGCTGAATTCACAACTGTTACATATCAACATGCTTATATTGAGAGATACCCACG
>NC_056742.1:35738349-35803349 GCF_019279795.1 Protopterus annectens | reverse complement strand
CACCACTCATCAGAATAAAACCATTAGCTTAAATTTACTAAACAGTTTTAGGAATAGGGTACATTTAACACAATTCATTATGCAACAAGGTATACTGTGAGGTTCCACTAAAGATATAATTTTGGTCTTGATTATTAATTTCTGTACATGATGTTTAGAGATAATTGGGTGAGTAAGAGATTGATTTGTTTCAGTGCTTTGGACAAAAGTCTTGTCCGTGAAGCTGGTCTAATTTATTTACAAGGAAACTGGCACTGGAAATGTCTGTTTGGGCAGAACAGGAGGTCTTATGAATAAGTTCAGGGGAATGCAGGATATTGTTTTTTACTTTTCTAAAATACTAAAGAAGGTTTTGTAACTATTTTGGCTTCAGAGAACAGTGACAGATCATGGTCTGCTTTAGTGACAGTGGGGTTTTTTTTGTAATGTTTCTACTATAGCCATTGAAAAGAATGATTTTGAATCTGATATATAATTTAATGATTTCTTTTATTTGTTGCAATGCTTATTTATTGTGGTGGACAACCACGGGGTGGTTTAATTTTTGACGTTCCAATGATACTTGGTTCTGAAAGAGACTGCTAACTCTATACATTTTTCTAAATGGGAGGGGTATTTACTGGGAATCGCTGCTTTATGAAAGTCAGGAGTATTGCAGGCTGTAATATGTAAATGTTGATATTACATCATAGATTAGGTTAAGACTGGCATGTATGTGGTCCTTAAATTCTGAGGGTTTTGCTGTAATGGCATTTGGGAGTATAAAGGTGAACTTCACACATTTTTCATCAGACTTCAATAGGGAAGGCAGTATCAGAAGAAACGGCATCAAGGGAGTGCTACCTTTACAATGAAACCTTCTCTCAGTCTCTGACACAGATATGGATGTTTTTGAAATCAGGCAATTTATTGTCTAGACTTTTGGCCCTGAGAAGAGCAACCCTAATGAGCTCCATTTTCAGGATTACATAGTTATGTTGAAGTATTCATCAAATGGATTCTTCCTAAAGAAGGTAAAGGTAGCACAAAATCATTAGACAGTAGATAGAAGCCATACAAGCCCTTCTTCAAAAAGCAAGCAGGACTATCTAGCATCTTGTCTTATTTTGACATATGCTGGATCCCTCAGGGAAGACACTGATTAATTATTCAATTATTTACCATCATCAAGGCGAAAGAAGGATTCCAGTCAGGGCTAGTATCTTAACTGGATTTGTAACATGTACATGAAGTACACACATGTCTTATTGCATGTCCCTCATTGTTTTACACCTCAAGCTGTTCACTCTTTCATGTACTGCACCCATATCATAGTCATATTTGTCAGGAGTTAGGGCCGCCATAGAGCCCTTGTAATGTCAGAAATACTAGCTCCTGAAAGATAACTCACTGTAAAATTTTTCTTGTAAGAGATGAGTCAGTGTACCTTTCAATACAGTCACCTATCACTCAAACATTTTTGCTGCTTCTGTTCTTCACAGAGGTAAACTTGAGAGTATTTTTGCTCAGAGAGTGAGTCTTCATGTTAATAAACACAAGATAGATGAGTGGTATGATTTTTTCTGAAATGAATCTTCTTATTTGTAGGAGGCTTTGGGACTACATTTTACAGCTTCATCTTAAGAGAGCTTGGCATGGTTACTGAAGGATTGTGGAGAAGTGTATGAAGAAGAAGAGGCATATTTTTTTAAGAGGGAAACCTCCAAATTAATTAGGTAATCTCACCTCTCACAGATGGAATTACAACTACTGGGAATAAGAGAGAATATTCATTTTCTCTGTGGGCCAAATTAACTCATAATGAGTGAAAAGCAACGGAGAACTTCTCCATTTACAAATATGCAGCATTACATACATAAGTAGTATAGAAGTACTTATTTGCATAAAGCATAGATATACAGAATGCAATAATTTAATGGATTATTATATATAAACATTCTACTATTTAAGAAAACATGAATGTAGGGTTGTGAGTAGGTAATAGCAAAAGCAAAGTGTTCCTGTGAGTAACTGATGAGTTTAAAAGCTATGTAACACATTGCTATGTCACAGTCACACTTCTTTTTATTTATAAGTACAAACGATAAAGCATTTAACAGCTTTCCGAAGCTAGATTAGATTCTTTCAATGTTTTTTGGCTGTAAGTTCATTCTGGTAAATATTTCCTACACCCATGAATATCAGTAAAAACACTGTGTCATTTTTTATTGATCTGTTTACTTCCCTGAGGAAAACATCAGATGGGTGGTAATTAAACATTTTTGTTGTCAAACATCTTCTCATTATTTTCTTTCCCTATGACATCCCATAATTTTTTCAATCCTAAACATTTAAAAACAAACATCTTTGTTTCCATGACTTAGGACTCATAAGAAACATTCCACCCAGTTTCTTACACTTTTCTTACATGTAGTGTAGTTATATCCTTTATGTCTCTTAGAACCCCATGCAAACTGTAGGCCTCTCACAGTAACTTTACATACTATTGTATTATTGAACCTCCATCATTTTGCATGAAAAAACTTCATAGCTAAAGAAGCATCCCTGTCAAAACTTAGTACTGATTTCTAGAATTTTCATTGTAGTTTAATAGAATCACAAACCAGCTTATCCATAGATTATTAAGATACAGTAGAGTCCCGTGTATCTGACCTAAATGTGAGAGAGAGGTGGCCAGATAACCGGGAATGTCATATAACTTGCAACTACCCAAGGTTATACTTAGAATACACTCTGAAAGGTGTAGTTAAAATACAAACTGTAAACACACTCTTTCAACGAAAAACACTGTTAAACTGTACTGTACACGCTTTCAACAAACACACTTTTTAAATACACATACTGTAGTGTACACTCTTTCAACAAGAAACCCTCTTAAAATACTGTACTGTACACTCTTTCATAAAAAAACAAAACATTTAACTGTGCTGTATTTATTTCAATGTAATATGTAATGTAGATTTAGGTTACTTGGCAAAAAAAATGTTTATTGTGGTTTGTTTTATAGAATTACATCTCTTAGTTACTGCTGGTCATGCCAACACCGAAATAACAAGACATCAGAACTGTTCGCCTCGGATTGGTGGTCCACATACCTTAGGGCTGCTTCAAGTCTTTTACTCCATCAGAGTGGCTGATTTTCTCTGTTTTGTTCTCAATGCCACTCTCTTCAGTGGCATCATCCTCATTCCCATTTACAAGCATTAATATATCTTTGTCAGTCAGTTGATACTGTTTGCCATTGCTTATCCATTCTTGTATGTCATTAATGTTCACATTTTCACATCCTGGAATTTGTTGTACCAATAAAGTTTAATTTTCATTATGTTCCTGAATGACTTCAATATCATCTGTTCAGCTTTCATATTCAGACAGCAATTTCCTCAATATCCTCACAACGGTTTGTGGTTCAACTTCTTCCCACGTTTAAGCAATCCAATAAATCACATCTTTTAAAGCAACTTTTTGAAGTGTGTCTAGTATCCAATTGCTCTAACTGATTGCCTCTTTACGTACCATAAAACGCTTATGACTGGATTTTTTTAGACACTGTAATAAACCCTGATCCATTGGTTGACATAAAGAGGTGACATTGGATGGAGGAAACATTTTCCTTATCTCCCCATTATGTATCTGAGACACATCAGGATGAGATGGAGCATTATCAAGGATGAGGATTGATTTTCTCAGCAAAACTGGTGGGTTTTAAATGTTTTTCCACAGAAGGAACAAACTCTTTGAAAAACAATTTTTAAAAAAATCTGCATTCATCTATACAGTTTTGTTTTATTTCTATAGCAAACCAGTAGACCATTCAGATATGGGTTCTTAAATGCTCATAGTTGTTTTGCTTTTCCATTCAAAACAAGCTTCATTTTATGGCTACTCATAGCATTACTGTAAGCCAGTATTGTAACTCTTTCCTTGCGTTGTTTATAACCAGGTGCTGACGCTTCAGTCTGAGAAGCAAAAGTTGCTGAAGGAAGCATTTCACTTTCTCGTAGTCAAATTTTTACATTGTTTTTTTCTCTTCTGGAGTTCTTCCTTTGAAGCATGAGTAGAACTCCATTTTTTTATTTCACCTCTGTTTCATTTCCAGTCACCAACAGTTACTCTTCCAAAGCCTAAATCAGAGGCAGAGTTTTGCATTGACTCAGCTTTGTCTTGCCTTTTTAATACATCAAGTTTCTGGTCAACTGTAAGAATCACTTTCTTTCACTTTTCACTTGACATATTCTAAAGTACTGTAGATTGTAGAAAAATACACTACACTAAGATACATTACAGTACAGTTTGAATGATAGTGAAGTCAAGGCACAAGTGTTGGCTAGCACACTAGCATGTGATAAAATGTCATAGAGGTGTGCATGCACTCAGTGGTGTTCAATTTCTGTCATATAACAGAAGGTCAGATAAACATGACTCTTCTGTAGTTCCAAAACATTAATTGAAGCAAGAGTCATGTTGAAGTTTATTTCCAATCTTTTGCTTCAACAGTTTGTTTTATCAACCAAGTTCACATAAAACATTCAGTGCAATAAAAAATGGCACATGATCAAGTCTGAAAATTCTTATTTCCCTAATATATTTTCTCTCAAAGACAATATTCCCTTCATCCTTTGCTACAGGGTTAAGTAGCCCTTTCCTGGTCCTCTGTATTACCACAATATATATGCAAGCACTCTTACTGAATATTCTTCCTGAACTGAAAAAAAAATTGAGTGCAACTAGTTATTTAAAAGTTCCAATAAAACAGAATTTTGCATTATTGTCAAATACTGTGTTCACCATATATAATGTCTCATACATAAAATGGGGCATCACGTTGATACATGAACTCAAAACAATCTTTCATTCAACTGCCAAAAAATATTCTTCAAAAACGTTTATTAACTGTTCTTCTTGTCTACACAGAGCCATCATGAATTTCAAATGAAATTGCATGAACACTTCTAAAAATCTTGCCTACAATAATGCTTAGCTATTTCTACTGTTTTTCTCAATTAGATTTTTCACATAAAAACAGAAAAAGCAAGCTTTTGAATAATCTGTCTTTTGCACATCAATAAGTACTTATCATCTTTCTTATGTATACAAAATGCATTTTAGTTATAGCTATAATTTTCCTCAGCTAATTCTTCATACATATATCATACATCTGCCTGTAAAGTACTATTTACAAATAAAGAGATTTCTTCAAACAAGAGCAGTTTTGTGAGTCCTACTTTCATTTTAGCCACCTTTCTGTTGTGTGATACTGCAAAAGATCTTTCCATCACTATATTCTTTTGAAGAATGTGATACTTCAACAGAGACACTGCTAGTTTTTTTTTTTCCAGTAAGGCATGACTTTTTAGACTGGTGAGGTTTTTCTTATATTATTCACAGGCAAGTCACAGTTAACCTGCTGTATCGCTTCTCCTTAACTTTTAACAACTTGTTGTTACCTGTTCCTTAATTTAAACATAGACACTTTTTTATACTCATTGGTAAATCATAGTTCTCCACATATTCATCCAAAAGTCTTACTTGTCTTAATCTAGAACTGGAAGTAATTATACAATTCCATCTGCATCAAATCTCATTCTAATCTTTGACACATCTTTAGCAAATCAATTCCAGTTTATCAATATAAATCAAAAATACCAGGTTGATATAACACATTGTTTAATACCTTTGCTTGTTCTAAACATTGAGCTTAAGTTGCGAATGCTTGCAAAATTAATTTTGCTCATGTCGTATCATAAAGGCTGATGCAACACTAACCAATATCTCTATAAACCCACTGTATGTCATTTCTCCACATTAACTCAAGTCATTGTCAAAAGCATACTCTAAGTTTACAAATAACTTCTTCTTTAAAAAAGTATATTTTAAATCAGATGTTGTAACAGCTGGCAAGCATCAGTGGTAATCTGCAATGTGTGCAATCTGAAAAAATATGAAGGGTTACTCAGAATTTGATTCTGCATTTCATATCACTGTGGAAATCTTTAGAAAATGATCAAAGTCAGAGGTCTATACAGGTTTGTACATTCTTGAATTTGAATTATTCCCCATCTTATAAATAGGGATCCTCATCCCTACAAATCATGATTTTAGGATTACTGCATAATTCATGACACAGCCAAAGAAACAATACAACAGTTCAATCAATTTCATTATTTACTCCATCTACTCCAACAGACTTATTTTCTACATTTTTAAACATTTTCTGTAGTACAGGTATTCAACTTATTCTTCAGAATTTGCCACTCAGTTTCAATAGGATTTCCATGATGGGAGGACTTCAGCAGTTGTTTGCATTTCTCTGCAGCCCTTATCTAATATTTTAACTACATCATCTGGTAGTATTTTATATAGTTCTGGTATAAGACCATCTAAGTCTGGTGCCTTATTATCTTTTTAACTTTTTTATTTGATCTTTTATTTCTGTTAAAGTGAATGGTCTGTTAGTTTATTTTTCTTTGTTCACTTGTTAATTTATTATTCAAATTTCCCTTAGAAAATGTCAAGTATATCATCATTATCTAGATTATTTGTATTATTATTTATATTTTCATAAAATATTTTGAAGCCCTCAAGAATACCTTTAATATATGTTCTATTTTCTTTTTTATTATTTATATGTGTTATAATCTAATTGGTATTATTTAGTTTATTCATTTTCTTTCACCTAAGAACAAGTTTATGCAAGCTTAAAGGGTTTACTGAATATGCATGAAATTTAAGTTTTTCCAGGTTCGTTGAAACTTTCTGATTTAGAATTTCAACATACTTTGCAATTAAGTTTTCAAGTTCAGATTCCTGATAATATCACTTGGTTTTAGATTTAACTTTAGTGTGTCTATTTTGTCCTTCAGTGTATGCAATTCTTTGTCCCATTCTCTTTTTACTAATCTGCCAACTTGTATCTCTGCCAATTAAGTAAGCCTTTACTGAATCCTACAGGACAATTCCCCAGACTCAGCAAGCAGTCATGCAGGAATATGTCATTCCTGCACAGCAGGGACCGTTCCTGTTCAGCATGGCGTGCCATGCATATGTATGAAGGTGCGCTGCTGTGCTGTAAAATGGGCACTGTTCCATGTATGAGCATAGGGGTGTGTCTGAGAGCAGAGCTCTCACAATACACATGCCCCCTGCACTCCAGAATTGCTGTTCGGCAATTTAAAATGAGCGGGAATGCTTGTAACACCCCCAACACATCTGGATAAGAAATCTGAACAAAGCCATAAGGGCAATCATCCCTACCAAGCCAAACGTTGATAGAATAAGCACATAGCACACACCTCCCAACTCATCAGAGTAAGGAATGTGGGCAAAGCCATAATGGACAATCATCCCACAAAGCAGAAAGTTGATGGAATAACAGGTTCAGCATTAGCATGGATATTCTGAAGGGTACAAATAAAAAAACACAACAAATCAATTTTTTTATACATGCAATAAAGTTTAAGTGTAGCTACATGGTTGTGCCCGTTGCTTAGCTACACTTTGCCCAGCTGAAACAGCATGATAAGTTAAAAAGCAATAGACATCGACCATCAACATAAGTGCAATAGTGTAGGGGTTAGAGCGTATGCCTTGCTTGTAATCATTCCCTGTTTGAGCCTCACCAAAGCCATTTCCATTTTGTATGCGTAAATATTAAGATTATACATTTTTGCATATTTATGTAAAAGGTAACTGATTTTTCTCAACCAGAGTAGTGTATTAGGCCCAGATGTGAGGTGTCAGTGTAATAAAGTAGTGAAACCCCCATATAAACATAAGTGCCCCATACAGTATAGTCATACAAGAATAAATTAATCACAGCACATTGGGGGATGTCAGTGAAGGTAAATAAATCTATATTATGTAATGACTGATGAATCAATCCCATTGAGGTGGTAGACCAATATAATAAAACATAAGCAATGCTAAGCATTGCACAGCTATGTTGACTGGGTGCAAGCATTGTGTACATATGAATACTAAGCAATGGATAGCTCAGCTAAGTGGATTTTCCCATTGGTAAGCAATGCTGAACCTGCCCCTTTAAGCACTGCCAACTTTAGCTAAGCAGGTTTGCAAATAGCTTACCTTAGCTCAGCATTTTCAAAACCATCCAATCATGGCAAAGGGCAGGAAATTGGTGGGAAAACACCTCATAACTGGTTGTAGCTCTCCACTGTAGGCAGTATGGCAGGTGCTGGAGAGGGCATGAGCTTTCGGGCTGAGCACTGGGGCATACAAGAGTCCAAGGTCATGGTAGGACTCCTGGTAAAAAAACATGACATGAGACTGCTGCATGACCAGTACCAGGGCTCCCAATATAAAGCTGAAGCCTGGGAAAGTCTCGCCCATGATCTTACCAGTGCCACTGGTATCCCTCGGACTGGTGAGCAGATCCAGCATCACTATGCCGACTTGAAATGGAGGAAGAGGGAGCTCTTGGAACAGTGGCTCTAAGAAGCAAGAGACAGGGGAGATGCCCCAGCAGTGTGTAAGTATTCATAGCAATAATTGTTTACCAAAGTTTGGCCTGCGCATGTGATGGATATGTATGCATAAATGTTTCTCTATTTTCATTACAGCTGCAACTGAGCGGGCTGTGAACCAGGAAGCCCATGCCAGCAAGTCGCAAAGGCTGTTTTGCGAGGCTGGTGAGTAACAATCCTGCTTGTAGTAGTCATACCAAATAAATATAAAGGAGTAAAATATCACCTGGCAGTAAAAAAAATGTGTATGGTTGCCACTGAATAAACCAGACAATATGACAGTAATAGTCCCATATAGGTCATATTTAAATAAAAGTGTAACTGCCTGGCAATGAAGTTCTAAATCCTGGACTGGTTATGTTTACTCTGGTATTGTATGGCCTCACATGTTGCATTTACCAAGATCTGGTATGTGAATAGTACTGTTGTGTCAACTGTTTGTCACATTGTGCTACATAAAAAAATATGTCTAGGAATGTCTGTTTAAGAGTGCTGTAATTACAAGGTCAGATTGTACAACCAAGAGTGACTTAGATAGAAAACACAGAAAAAAGAAGCCACTTTCTAAATAGCTCATGCTGATAAAACACCAGTTATTGTACATTTAGCACACACAGCCATGGTTCGAATCCCACGAGTGGTACTAAGCTGTATGCATAATCATACCTATCAACTGTACAGATTTCTGCAGAATGTCCAAATATTTGCCTTGCATTTTTGACCTCTTCCTCTATTTTCCTAGCAAATCACTGGGATGATCTCAGGATTGTAGTCAATAAATAATGACATACATTTGAGTTTCAGACTTCAGATCCTTCAGAAAATGTATATTAAAACAAATACTGTTACTCTAGCAACTTTCTAAATGTTTATAAGAGTAATATTTAACATATGTCTCTATTTGTACCCCCAGTTTGTCAAGCTTTATACAGATTGTTTGCATTAAGAAGTTGAGAGGTATGTGCAGGATTATACCTAGGAATCTGGGAATATGTGTAGAAATAGTCAGGTAGTGTTAACAAACATTCCCTCCACAGGTCTACGAGGTAAGAGAAGTAGAATTTAGCTATAAGACAGTTGAAGTTTACACTGTGTACCGACATACCACTGCCCAATCCAAGCCCACAGGGTATTGTAATAATACCTGTAGAGTAATGATTAGAGAAATAATCATTAAAGTTGTGAGTACTGCAAGGCTATACAAGTTGTTAATTGACATCCCTTGCCCCCCACAACCATATCTGCAACAATAATCTAAACACACAAATCAATGGTTATGTTTTACACCAAACCTACTGTTGGGACATACGTCCTATTGTTCAACAAATATTGAAATGTGATTCTAGTAATGTTCATGTTGAAATACTGTCATCGATGGCCTGTTGTTATCAGTGTAACCTGCATGCTGTTGTAATGGCCACTGTGGTTTCATATATGCATGTGTTCTCTTTGCTATGCAACTGTTCCAAATCTGATGTTTTGGGTTAATGGGAATATCTATGCATGCTGTTATATCTAATCATGGATTGTGTTGACTATTACTTACCCACATATGTTCTAAAACTGTAACACCATAGCATGTTTTGAAAGGTTGGTCCCAGTGGACACACATCTCCCACTTTATCTGGTCATGGCACTGGGCCCCAGATATCTGGGACCCACCCCAGTACCTCCTCGTCCACTGCTCCTGCACCACCTTCGGGTGGAACGTCCTCGGGATGGGGCGTGGACAGAATCTTGTCACCTGAAGCCAAGTCTGGGGTTTGGTGCATAGCAAGCTCCGAAAGGAGTTAGGAGATCTGCTACACCAGCTTGACGGCCACCTGGCTCAATTAGATGGTCAGCCTGCCCCTCCTGCTCAGCCCCCAACACAGCCAGCTTTGGGCCGTGAAGGTGCAGTGGTGGCTCATGGGCTTCCAATTTCCAAACACCCCTCCCCGTCCAAGGTGTTTACCCCCCACATGTCGTATGCCACCCTCGTATGCTGTCTTGTTTGTATTGTACGTCTTCCTACCCATGCTACCTCCCCAAATATACCTGCTAGCTTTCCCTATCATCCCACTCTCACCTTAAAGAAAACAAAAAATAAAGGGCAATCTGTTCCCCCCAAAAAAATGTTGCCCCATACATAGCTGTCCATGTGTCCAGTGGACACATGTAGTCTGGTCTAATTGGCTTCACAACACATTATAGTTGTCCTCACCCCTCTCTCATGGTGTGAGTGTCCAAATATATTTCCAAATTCAGTATATATGCACAGCTGTTGCTATAGAAGAAATGAACAGCCATAGACCTTCCCTACAACGCTCTGCACATTACTAGCTACTTTCCCTATTGTCCTTCCCTCTGCATGCCCTTTTTCACCACTTTCCTATCACCCCTTTTTTCTTTTCTTTTAAAGAAATTAGCGCAGGGATAAGTGGGAGTAAGCACTTTTATGCAGTAGTAAGTGGGATTGAGCCTATTTACATGACACTAAGCAATGCCTACACAGATTAAGCAATTTTAAGGCTAACTGTCTGTAAGCATATTTAACCGGAAATTAGCATTGCTTACCTCCGCACAAACCCATGTAAACCCGCATACAACTGCTTAAAAGTGCCTTATTCACTCTGGATCCAACAGCCCTTGTTCTGCCCAGCAACAAAATAATAAGCACTTGCAAATCTCAAACCCAGGACCATGCACACCTTAGCCACAGCAAGTTATCATTAAGCCATCTGAGCTGTAAATATGTGTGGTGTTTTCTCAAACATATCATGCAACACAGTCATTCAACAGTAGGGAAAATGTATTTATATATGTACATGTATATATATATATATATATATATATATATATATATATATATATATAGTTACATGTTAAAAAGATTGAACGGTTGAAATATTGAACTGGATATGGTCGAGACCATATGCTCAATATTTCAAAAGATCGAACTTGTAACATAGCAAAAAAAAAAAAAAGAAAGGACGTAGAAGACTGTAATACAGGGGGCAAGCCCCACTGCACCCCCATGTGGAGGGCTGCACCCCCCATATCCCCCTACTTAAATATACCAACTCTGAGATCACGCTACAGCAGGAAATAGGAAAATTTCACGTTCTGTGCTGTATTCACACTGTAGTGCGATCTCGGAGTTGGCATATTTAAGTAGGAGGGGTGTGGGGGTGCAGGGGGGCTTGCCCCTCTGCATTACAGTCTTCTACTTAATTTCTTATTTTTTTTTATTGCCATGTTACAAAATCGATCTTTTGAAATATTGAGCATATGGTCTCGACCATATGCAGTACCATATTTCAACCGTTCGATCTTTTAACATGTAACTATATATATATATATATATATATATATATATATATATATATATATATATATATATATATATATATATATATATATATATATATATATATATATATATATATAAATGTATATATATATATATATATATATATATATATATATATATATATAAATTATTTATTTATTAATGTAACATTTGTTTGCCAGGATAGTCCGACTGGACAACAAGTGTCCCATTTTCAGCATATTGCTGGGGAGAAAAACGCCATAAGTTTACAGAGAGAAGAAAATATTTACAAGAGAGACATTACAGAGTAGTAGCATACATTAGTATTTTGGTTAAAAATACAAGTGTACAGAATATACAATGAGAGTAGATAAGAACCGGGTAGAGCATTGCAAGATATTTCACAACTGAATATGAGTATATAAATGATTAAGTTTACCATATATATTCAGGCAAGAATACATGCAAGAGTATGCATACATATATATATATATATATATATACACACACACACTATATATATATATATATATATATATATATATATATATATATATATATATATATACATATAAATATATATATATATATGGGTCTACTACTAAACACCGACACGACGATTCCCCGACACAAAACTCAGCGACGCCAAATAACCGACAACACACAAACCCGACACAAACCCGACAACGCAAAACACCGAACACCATTACCCCGACACACGGAACCTAAACAACACACTACATAGCATACACACTAGCCCTGACCCAAACCCTAACCCTAAGGTCCGACACTATCGCACACTTCACCTACCTGCACCTAACCTAACTCACTTAACCCACCTAGCCCAAGCTCCGACACTAGCGCACACATCACCTACCTGCACCCTAACCTAACTCACTTAACCCACCCCTAGCCCAAGCTCCGACACTAACGCACATCACCTACCTGCACCCTAACCTAACTCACTTAACCCACCCCTAGCCCAAGCTCCGACACTAGCGCACACATCAACTACCTGCACCCTAACCCTAACTCACTTAACCGTCCCTAAACTACAGTCCCTCACTAGCACACACTTACCTTTCCGAACCATACCTCCGACGAACACACACTCACCTTTCCCACAGCCTAACCCGACATCCCACAATCTCGAGCACTTACCTGACCACTCCTAACTCCGCTGTCATCGCACACTTTACGCGTCGCGTCGCACATTCCTTGTCGGTCTTTCCGCTGTCGGCAAATCACCCTGTCGGTACACTTACCTGTCGGTCATCTGGCCGGTGAGTTTTCTGTCGGGGAATCGTCGTTTCGGTCGTTAGTAGTAGACCCATATATATATATATATATATATATATATATATATATATATACATATATATACATACATATATACACACACATACATATAATCTACACACACACACACACACACACACACACACACACACACACACACACACACACACACACACACACACACACACACACACACACACACACACACACACACACACACACACACACACTCACACACACACACACACACACACACACACACACACTCACACACACATGTATATATATATATATATATATATATATATATATATATATATATATATATATATATATATATATATATATATATATATATGTATGCAGTGCATTTGTACATCAGATCCACAATCTGATTCTTTCACTGCAAAACATATGAACAAAGGGCACTGTAAATAGGGGTGAAGGGGCCTAATATCGGGACCTCTTGTAATTATTACCATTATCTCTTCCTCCACAGCTGAACTGTTCTGCCTTGCAACAAAATATCTAGCTCTTGCAAGTCTTGAACACAGGACCCTGCACAATATAGCCACAACAAGTTACACCAAGCCATCTGAATTGAAAAATGCCGGGATGATTTTTCTAACATATCATGCAGAACAGTCAGTATACCATAGGGGAATGTACAACATGGAAGCACACACACACACACACACACACACACACACACACACATATATATATATATATATATATATATATATATATATATATATATATATATATATATATATATATGTATATATAATTACACACATACATATATAAATATATAAATATGTATAGAGATATAGAGAGACAGTATATATAGAGGGTGCACAGAATATCAAACAGTCATTATCCCTACAGTTGCCAGCTTTTCAAATGGCCAGTGTCTGATTCTTTCCTACAAATGAGAATTATTGCATGAAACATATACCCACACACAATGCAAAGGACATCACACCACACACAGTTTGCATACATATAAATGTTTATTTGTGTACTATTTCAGTTGTTTATGCCATTTCTTATAGCATTTAGGCGTTTGAAATACATAACTGATTAATGCAACTCTCAAAGAAAACATATGATACAGTAATCTGCAAAACATAACATACATTGCTGTCTAGGATAAAGCCTTCAAGTAGTCCAACAGTAAAAAACACACTTGCCTTGAAGATATAATCAATCAACACTTAATTACAGATGTAGTTCAACAGCCTCCCAATTACACTCTGTAGTCACCCCCCTATGGGGAAAGTATCAATTGTCACAATGTAAATGTATCTGTTACATAATGCTTAACTTAAAAATGTTACATAATGCTTAACTTAAAAATGCCACTATTACACTGACAAACAGAACTGTGTGCAAGACAGTAAGCTCTAGCCCACCACTGTTCCCATGTTGAAATGTATGAAAATGTACAGCCATATACCTTTATGTTTCTTATTACTGATATTCCTCACATGTTGTAACAGCCTAGGTTTAAAACATTTAATACCCCTCCCCCATAAAATGTCTTACAAGGGCATATAACAGTGTTCTCTATACACTGACCTCCAGACAATACAGGGTCACACATGTTTTCTCCAGCTGTAGCCCTCATATATATGGACCCTACCCCACAAAGTGTGTGGTAGTCCACAACATCACTGGAATGATAGCAAGAATGTCAGCACTAAATAATGATAGACCATACTTATTAAGCTCTTACTGCATGACATCTGGACAAAGCCTGGTATATAGGTGGAGGACATAGGCGGAAATGCATGCCATATTTGAAATATTGCTGTTATATACTGTGAAAGTTGCTGGTGTTACAGGATTGGCTGCAACATACCCCTACTCAGGAATATGAAGTCAGAAACACAAATGGATGTTGCCATGTGCTGATAGTAATCAACAGAGAGAATGCCACTGATATGTCAGGGACAAGACCTGTGCGGGGAACAGTTGAAACATAACAGCCAATCCTCTGGCCATCATGTGGATAGGCTCACAGTTGATAGCTATGCAGACAGACTGCATACCATGCAAAACTAGCGTGTATGCATAAACGCTGTAAAACTAGCAGTATTCTATGCATGTAACAGCAATACGCACACAATGTCCTTAGGCCTGGAACCTTATACAAACATGTAGTTCACTTGTGTCCACAAGTCCTGTTTTAAGAGGTATTCCTTCCTGCTGTCTGTAACACTGCTGCCCCCACACATGAAGGATGTCTTCCATACAGGACAGATCAAGGAACAATTCCTACATGATGTTGTTATTTATAGAGTGGATTGCTATGACACTGGCTATTGGAAGAACTACACAGCTGCCTGCATGCAGCTAACAAGTGGGGAACAGCAACTGGTGAAAATGCAATCACCTGAACATGAGCATCACCTACAAAAGTCATGATTCAACCTATTAAAACAAGCTCAATCCCAGTAGTGGAGAGAGAGAGAGACCAAAAAAAAAAAACACAGAAACAAAACTTCAAAATAAGAAATAAGAAACAAGAAGACATCCTGTACATAGAAGTTACCTGAAGATAAACCAGGTATGTGAAACATATAAGCATGTAATTGAATGTAGTACTTGGTCTGTAATAATGGGATAGATGAGTATGAAAGATGTATATGTGCCATCAATACTTGCTGTAATGATGTCCTGCTGAACAAATGTTATGCGCATAGCATCTGGCTATGTCTGCAGTGGGCCATATCTGTCAACTGTGGAAATATTCACAGAATGTCAAGATTTAGCCATCATAGTGTTTGTTCTGTTCCTCCAAACATCTATATTAGGAGGTGGAAGTAATGAAGACATGACAGACACATGAGATTCAGACCCCACCACCTTCAGAACAGTCATGGTAATTTGAAATGTATCATGCTACGAACTTCATAGGTTTGTAATAGGCATATCTACGATCTGTCCCTATAGATCCCCCTAATGTTAGGCTTTGTCCACATGTGATGTTCTAAGAGGTGGATAGGTTGGGTCACAGCTGAGGAACCTGACTTAAAAATGTCACTATCACACTGACAAACAGAACTGTGTGCAAGACAGTAAGCTCTAGCCCACCACTGTTCCCATGTTGAAATGTATGAAAATGTACAGCCATATTCCTTTATGTTTCTTATTACTGATATTCCTCACATGTTGTAACAGCCTAGGTTTAAAACATTTAATACCCCTCCCCCATAAAATGTCTTACAAGGGCATATAACAGTGTCCTCTATACACTGACCTCCAGACTATACAGGGTCACACATGTTTTCTCCAGCTATAGTCCTCATATATATGGACCCTACCCCACAACTTGTGTGGTAGTCCACAACATCACTGGAATGATAGCAGGAATGTCAGCACTAAATAATGATAGACCATACTTATCAACCTCTTACTGCATGGCATCTGGACAAAGCCTGGTATATAGGTGGAGGACATAGGCTGAAACACATGCCATATTTGAAATATTGCTTTTATACACTGTGAAGGTTGCTGGTGTTACAGGATTGGTTGCAACATACCCCTACTCAGGAATATGAGGTCAGAAACAGAAATGGATGTTGCCATGTACTGATAGTAATTAACAGAGAGAATGCCACTGATTTGTCGTGGACAAGACCTGTACTGGGAACAGTTAAAACATAACAGCCAATCTTCTGACCATCTTGTGGATAGGCTCACAGTTGAGAGCTATGCAGTCCAGACTGTAAAACTAGCAGTATTCAATGCAAATAACAGCAATACTCACACACTGCCTTAGGTCTGGAACCTTATACAAACATGTAGTTCACTTGTGTTCACAAGTCCTGTTATAAGGGGTATTCCAACCTGCTGTCTGTAACACTGCTGCCCCCACATATGAAAGATGTCTTCCATACAGGAAAGATAAAGGGACAATGCCTACATGATGTAGTTATTTATAGAGTGGATTTCTATGACACTGGCTATTGAAAGACCTACACAGCTGCCTTCATGCACTTGACAAGTGGGGAACAGCAATTGGTGCAGATGCCATCACCTGAACATGAGCATCACCTACAAATGTCATGCTTCAACCTATTAAATCAAGCTCAATCCCAGTAGTGGAGAGACAGAGAGAGAGAGAGAAAGAGACCAAAAAAAAAAAAATAAATAACACAGAAACAAAACCTCAAAATAAGAAATAAGAAACAAAAAGACACCATGTACATATAAGGAACCTGAAGATAAACCAGGTATGCGAAACATATAAGCATGTAATTGAATGTAGCACTTGATCTGTAATAATGGGATAGATGAGTATGAAAGATGTATATGTGCCATAAATACTTGCTGTAATGATGTCCTGCTGAACAAATGTTATGAGCATAGCATCTGGCTATGTCTGCAGTGGGCCAGACCTGTCAACTGTGCAGATCTTCACAGAATGTCAAGATTTAGCCATCATAGTGTTTGTTCTGTTCCTCCAAACATCTGTATTAGTCTGGCAAACAGCTGGAGGTTTGAAGTAATGAAGTCATGACAGACACATGAGTTTTAGACCCCACCATCTTCAGAACAATCATGGTAATGTGAAATGTATCATGCTACAAACATCATAGGTTTGTAATAGGCATATCTACGATATGTCCCTATAGATCCCCCTAATGTTAGGCTTTGTCCACATGTGTTGCTCTAAGAGGTGGATAGGTTGGGTCACAGCTGAGGAGCCTGACACACCCTGGGAAAGAACAATTCACATATGGCAACCACTAGAGTGTCTGTCTAACAGTTGTGTCTCTGCCACTGCTAGGCCACTTAATGGGTTTTTGCCCATATCCATATGTTATGTATGAATATGAGTATTATATATGTTTGCATTGTAAATCTAGAATACTTATATAGGGCATGAGCACAGTAAAGCACTGTTGCAGATGTGTGTGTTAAACTGCATGTGAGATATTGAATTAATAACATTCAACTGTAGTGTTCTTCTGGACAATGTTCACAGTTGTGACAGATATCTGTAGTCACTGACACATATACTTGTGTTATGGCAGCTATATTAATACTTTATCAAAATTGACTTCCTTCTTTTGTCACCCAGTGTTGTAGACCAATGACTAGAAGTCCTGATATAACAGGTTGCGATGTATGATTGAGCTGCAGGACTGTAAATACAGTGTGCCATAATGACATAGAACACAAATGTGTACCAGGTATTCCCTGAGTATGTGTATCTATGCATATGCTCAGCTGAAAGGCAAAGAAGTAATAACACAGGTCACAAGCAGTCCGGAAAATAGAATGTGCATGTTGCACACGTGTGTAATATTACTGTCCTGCATACAACAAAATAAAATGTGTACTGCGACTGATTGTTGCATTGCCATGACACTGATATGGCTACTACAATAGGCATGCTTATCACGTAGTAATCAGAGAACTGTACAATTGTGTTATGACCCACTGTGCATGCGTATCACTAACAGCTATATCAACACTCATATACACTGGATATCATGGTGTACACACACCCTGTTGGAATGCAGGTCTGTATGCTGTATGTCAATGAGACCACATAAAATGTTTCTCACCTCAAATGTGACCCATAACTTGTACAATTCTATTGAAAAAGAAACAAAGCTTTTTATGGAAGGTGAGCAACCATTGCTAAAGGAAGATGTGATATGATGGAGTAAAAACCAAGACAAATGGATGTTGTAATCATCACAGCAGGTGTTTACACAACATATCAGTCTAAGGGTGTGCACACACACATTCAACTGCCTTACTGTACTGAGTATTAATTTCCATATGTTTCCACAGGACAGGTTGTTATGTTCCCTATTGAACTGAGCAGACTATTGGACACATCACAGGTGGGGATTGTGTTGACGTGCTTTAGCGGGGTCATGTTCCAATTGCACAAGTACCATGCATTGTAACAGGGGTGTGTACACTTCATATCCACTGTAGCTATATGGAATCAGCAGTACCTTATCTGTACAACCATCCTTCACCAACGATAGAGTAATTACCCTTGATGGACAGCACCAAGACACAAAGCACATAGTAGGTTGCTATAGTGGCTGTACAGGGACACATAGGTGTAGACCACAACTTGGAAGCTAGTGCACCTCTATCTGAGCAAGCATGTAGGTTCATAGGTGACTTCCTGTAAGGCTGACTATGACTAGAAATCAGACATATCCAAACCACAAAGCCAGTTGCAACTATGCCCACACATATGTATGCAAACTCAAAGCCAGTAGCACAAGTCAACCTGTACTGGGGTAAAGCACACCTCATACACACATGCCATGGATACAGGCAACCTGCATCAGACAGGATAGGTGGGAACAGTGGCATCCTCTCCACAACATTAGCACAGGGGGATATGCACATCACCCACAATCCTGCCTGCATCAATGGTGAGCATGGACATAATGCTGACTGATGGCACCGACAGCACGTCTTCATGTGCAATGAGAACATCACAGTTTGCCTCCTACATGAACACAGGCATGTGCTCACAGTTCGATCACACACTACAGTCAAACACATACATGCCACCATCCACACACCATCCGCATGGAAGATGGCCACTGTCATCCCTCTACACAGAAGTGAATGGTGAATAATGGATTATGTCATTAAGTGTACAACATTAGGGGAACTGGACAGGTCAGGGCCAGGAGGGTAATGCAAGATGTCAAAGCCATGACAGCTTACAGTGTTATAGTATAGTCTGGATTAAGAATACATCATCATGCATCATGCCATCCTCTTCATCCACAGGGCCCAGGATCTGTAGGATAGGACCACCCTGTGGAATGAGCTCGTCCACAGGGTAAACAATGTCGGCCTGTACAACTGAAATTATGAGCAGGTGCAGATTCGATGCACATATCTGATCCGCCATGCCCGTCAGCATTCTGCTGCAGTAAGGAGGGACCAGCTAGATACAGGTGGGGGTAATGCCTTCCAGTCCCCACTGACACATGGTGAGGAGCTCCCCGCCAGCCTTGAGGCACCCACCCACCAGCCAAGCCAGCAGGCTGAAGACAGTATTGTGGAGGTGGGTGCCACCCACACAATGGACAGGGAGTGTGCAGGTAAGACCCCAGAGAACATTACTAAATCACTGTTGCTTATCCATTTTCCTCTGTAAAGTATCTACATGCATATGTCAGATAAGATAGTCTGTTGCTGCAGGGTGCATAATCTCTAGTATTGTGGGTTTGTACTGTTGATGTGCTGAAATACTGCTCCCAACCTAAACTAATGCCACAGGTGTGGCTACTTGAACTAGTCCATTACTTTAGAATCTGAGGTTAATACAGGATTAGAAATGACACAAGACACCAAGGCTCAAACTTAACAATTTATTAAACAAAAAATACTAGATAAACAGAAAAAGACTAATAAATCATGTATTTACAAGCATATGCATAAACAAAATTGTCTTTGCCACTGATAGGGAGACTTCAATCCTATCCGATGCAGCTATTTGTTACGTCAAGGCAAGGCCTGCACTGGCAAAATGGCTCTAAGCTCAGTTCAGGCTGGTGCTGTGATCAAATCCAGATGATGATGATTTCCATTTCAGCCTATGAGCTTTTTATAGTCTTGAACAAACAACAGGATCAGTAGGTTCAACTAATGACATATTGATCACAAACTCATCATGAGTTGATGGTATATTGTAGAAAATATGACATTACAAGATCATCATGAATTGATGGAATAGTTTAGAAAATTACAGATCATTTCCTAAGTTGTAAACAAGTCTCGTAATGTCTGGTCTTATGCCTTACTTCCCTTTTCCAAAGAATAGTTTGCTCACAAACTTGTGATATAGTTCCTCCTTGAAATCCCCATATTCTGGTAAACATCTTTTAAGCTGATAGTGGCATGTCAGATCTAGCAATAATCAATCTAGCAATAATCAAACATACAAAGTGATATGTGGCTCGAAGCATAACAAAAACCCGGTAGACTGTGTGGATCCATCACAGGCCACCCCTTGCATCGAGCAATGTACACTATGTATCCCTTATGAGTTAAAATTGACAACATCAATTTGTATCTTCTCATTACTTTACAGTAAATGCAGCATGATATTAAGCAAAATGACACTGAAACTATTGTGGTCAAAAGTAAAGGATGCAATAACAAATTAAACCACACTGAAGCTTTAGATGACCACATAAAAATATCATACCAATGCGAAACAGTTATATCCTGTATTTCATTTGCAATTTTTGCAATGGTACCTTTATCTTTAATCATTTTAATCACTGTTTGATGCGCATCATTTAGTGTTTTATTTAAAAGTTGCAACACTATTTGTCCTTCCTGCTTAATCGGTTGAAAGTCCGGGTGGACTAGAGATGGCCATCTAAAGGTGTGTAATGGTTCTATGCTAGCATTAAATGTGATGTCCATCCATCTAGTCAATCTAATAAGTTCTCCAGTACAAAAATCAATAATTGCATGGATATTACTTTTACAGTATGCACCACCATTTGTGATTATCCCATCACTATGGCTAATTTACAGGAGGCTATCACACAAACAGTGGTATCATTTAGTTGGTAGACATCTGTACCATTTACTACATACCTGTGCCAGCTGCATTCTCCAGTTCCATTATGTAAGCATGGGTGAGGCTTCCTTTTCACCATCATGCATACCCACCCCTGGGGCCAGGTCTCACAACCTGCCAAATCAATGGGTACATCACTATAATCAATCAAAGTAGACTCAGTTTGAAGCACCCACCAATTATTTCCAAATTGCAAGGGCAATGTAACAAATGGACAGACCTGCTTTGTCCCTTTTTTACTAGCAAGATAGTCAGAAATCAGTATACAAGACTTATTTTCACATGCAAAATCTATCGGCTTCAACCAATGATATAGCTGCAGTTCCCTTTGCCAATGGGCTGCCTTTTTAGCCCCCCAGGTTTGTGTGAATTGCAAATATTGCTGGTTGGCGGCCAACTGAGATAAGATACAAAAGGTCTGATTTACTTCTGCTGTGAGGTTATTTAAAATATGTTCTGTATATGTATTTGTATGTTCAATCCACCTCCACAAGACAGTTTGAGTTAAAATACTGTCTACAGTTCTTTGTCCCAGTTCGGTATTATGATCTGTTAGTAGCTTAAAGACCATATTTAGGTCAGTGCCCAAATGGCTCAATTTGCTACGTAGGGTATCTATGTCTACACTGTTTAGGAATCCAGTCCCTGTTCCGACCGCACCTAGTGCAGTACCAAGAATACCTGTAACATCACGTTTATTCCTTTTATATTTGTAATGTCTGTATTTGATATGCAAAGAATTAACCGGCCATAATTTTACAATGTGGATACCCAGTAGTAATATCAACTGCTGTCATGTTAACTATCATTTTAATACGTTGTATAACTCTAGCACTACTTACAGTTTTACATCCTCTTGTATACCTTACCACATGTCCCAAACCATCAAATACAGTTGAACTATTGTCCATGGCATATATTTCCAAACTCGGAGTTAGGTTTTCCGCAGTGTCATTTTCCCTTTGAAATTCAGCTATGCAGGAGGAATCTAATGGAGACTTGGCTAGTGGAAATCCCGACTGATTTAGCCTTTGGTATAAACCTCCAAAAGGGTTGGAAGCACATTTTTCAGGATGTCTATCACAGTTCAGTCTACATACAGTTGTAATGTTCTCCATCTGAGTGATGTCCCAAGTTAAGGCAGGTTTAGGTGTCACTGCATATAGATCATCTCCCAGTTTCCAATGAAAGTCACAGTCAGCCGTTAAATTTGCAACATCTTCCTCCTCAAATAGAGGGATAGGATCAAGACAGTCTTATGACCCATCTAAGTGTTGTTGTCGGAAAAGGTTGGCACCTTCCCAAACAGAGGCAATAATCTATGGAGAGGAAAGTACAATGGTTATTTAGTAGAATCAAGTAATACTAAAACAGTATCACCAGGTCCATCACAAATCACAGTCCCATGTTCATTTGGCTGACTGGGTGTGGTCACTATAACTTTCATTCCCAGTCATTTGCTTGGTTTAGTATCACAGTCTTGTAGCAAAATAACAGCATCGTGATGCACACAAATTTCTACTAAAGGTTGTCCTTTTTGAATAGTCTGTGTTTTGCTATCTAAATTGATAGCCTTTACTATCACTTCTCGTTCTGGCTCCCATAATGTAAAAACCTCCCAACTTTCTCCTAATAGTCCTTTTTGCCCCCAGTGCCAATTTTCTGGGAGAAAGAGTTTCCAACCTGTCTCAACTAACACTATATTTTGTGCTGGCACTCTTTGTTCAGTCAATGCGCATAGTCAGAACCGAGTTTGATCAGTATTTGTCAAAAGAGGGTATATGGCATTTGGGTTCAGCTTTTCCAATTTCAAAATACAACAGTTGGACTGAATGTCATTCATTTGCATTTGTAAAGGGGTTCCTTGATGCTTTTGAGGCCTATTATTCGGTTGGCTTACAGCTAATTCTAATACCTTTGCCCAGCCTCGCAATGTTCCATCACTTGTATTCTTTCGAGTTTGTTCTTTAAAGAGCCCATTATACCTTTCAATCAAACCAGCAGCTTGAGGATGATATGGGATATGCAGCACCCTTTGAACTCCATTTTCCTTTGCCCATTTTTGAACCTCCGCTCCAGTAAAGTGGCTGCCCTGTTCACTTTGGATTTCACTGGGAATCCCATATGTCATACATAATTTGTTCAATCCTTTTAATACTGCTTGTTGGTTTGCCTTTTTGCACGGAGAAACCATTAGTAATCCTGAATAAGTGTCCACCATCGTTAGGCAATATTGCTGATTTTCATCCAGTGTTAAAGGACCAATAAAGTCTATTTGCTTATAGGTTTAGATTACATTTAATAATTCAGCTAGGGTATAACTCTGCACCTCAACCCATTGTTGTGACGCCGCTCCCCCCCAGTATACTGTCCCTTTTAATAACTGGGCGTGCTTCCACTGATGGGGAATTTACTATTTCAAAATCACTATCACCCTCATCATTTGAGGGGAGATCACCTTCCCACTTCTCGGGGTCAAACTCTGCCTTACACAGCAAAGCACGAACCCAAGGCCTTGAGGGTGGGTGACGTCTTCTTCCATTCCGCTGTCTATGATGCTGAATTATTTGAGTAGCTAAAGTCACTGAATTATATTTCCAGTGTTCAGCTTCCTCTCCTGTTTTGACAAGTACCATATCTGCCTTTTCTAAGGCATCTCTATCCATTCTATGTGTATGAGCATGTTCTTTACATTGCTCTTCTAACTCTAAAACTTTTTTTTTTAAGTTTCTCTACATCACTGTCCAATTCCTGAATTGCCTCAAAGAACAGCCATCTGGCTGCTCCCACCATTTTCTTCACCTTTTTCCCCTTATCATCCAGTTTTAACTCTGATAAAGCTCTAGCTAGACTATCAGGGTCTGCCTTAGGTCTTTCTTGCAAAGGTTTTGGGGAAGGAGGGGGTGAAACCTGACTTAATACCTTAGCAAGAGGATCCCATTTCCCAAACAATCCTGCATCATGATACCAACATCCAACTTATTTGGAGTACCTGATACAGCATCCTTCTTATATATGCCTATATGTTTTAAAGGAAAAAACATTGGTTGTTGTTGTGACATTTCCACTGCAAACCTCAGACCCTGCTCGTTGCGCCAAATTAACTAGTCCGTTACTTTATAATCTGAGGTTAAATACAGGATTAGAAATGACACAAGGCACCAAGGCTCAAACGTAACAATTTATTAAACAAAAATTACTAGATAAACAGAAAAAGACTAATAAATCATGTACTTACAAGCATATGTATAAATAAAATCATTGTTGCCACTGACAGGGAGACTTCAATCCTATCAAGTGCAGCTCTCTATTCAGTCAATGCAAGGCCGACACTGGCAAAATGGCTCTAAACTCAGTTCAGGCTGGTGCTGTGATCAAATCCGGATGATGATGATTTCCATTTTAGTCTTTGAGCTTTTTATAGTCTTGAACAAACAACAAGATCAGTAGGTTCAACTAATGACATATTGATCACAAGCTCATCATGAGTTGATGGAATATTGTAGAAAATATGACATTACAAGATTATCATGAGTTGATGGAATATTTTAGAATATTTCCTAAGTTGTAAACAAGTCTCATAATGCCTGGTCTTATGCCTTACTTCCTTTTTCCAAAGAATAGTTAGCTCACAAACTTGTGATATAGTTCCTCCTTGAAATCGCCATATTCTGGTAAACATCTTTTAAGCTGATAGTGGCATGTCAGATCTAGCAATAATCAATCTAGCAATAATCAAACATACACAGTGAAATATGGCTCGAGGCATAACAAAAACCTGGTAGACTGTGTGGATCCATCACACTACTGACATTACTTTTCTCTCACAACTATTTAGGCCCCCCTGGTATGCAACTGGGGCAGCAGCCTGTAGCTGGTGAGTATGGAGTTGTTTTGTTTAGGTTTGCCAATACACCAGCCATGTTATGGCTATGCTATTTGCCATGCACACATTTAACACACCTACCCATAGTGCATGCTGTACATGTTCACTTATTGTTGGTGTTAAATGCACTGCATCACAGTGGTCACTATAGTGGCATATCTGAAGGGTATGTAAGAGTCCTGCAGTATACCTAACAACCTGTCAGTGCAAGATGGACAGGGATAACCTTAATGGTGGGAAAAATGGCCTACAGTAGGGACATGTCTGAAACATTACCATAACACAGTGGCTACAACAGTGTATACACCACTATTACAATGCGAACTGTTCCTGATAAAAACAACAGCAAATCGCAGTACCACATTCCACACCTTTTACAACATGTAATGTGATCCTAACATGAGCAATGAATGTGTAATATGGACTCCTATGTTAGGACAACAAATATGGGGAATACATACCTTAACAAACACTGGAAGCATATGTGTGCACACACTCCAAATAACATATTGTGGAAGCAGCTTGTGATGTACTGACAGCATTCGCTCTTTTTGAGTACACACCTTCCATAAAGCACAGGGCCTCAATGTCACAACAAGTCATGGTCTGCTGTCCAAGAAGCATGTCCATGACATTTGCCCACTCACCTGCAACAGAGGCAGCCACGGCTTGCACACATCTTACAAACCATGAAATGGATCCCATATCCAAAAGGTAGCAGTCAGAAGTGGAAAAAGTAGCCTTACCTCACCATTGCATATACCATGGCAAACAGTGTAGACAGTCATGTATGTGTGTATGAAGTATGGGACAGCATTGATGTAGAAAATAAACAGATGTCCATCCAAAACAGATGACAAAATATGTCGCAAACTGGTCATGGAGGCTGCCCAGAAACATGCAGCAACACTGAGGGACTTGCAGGAATGTCTAGCAAGAACTGCCTGTGCAGTACCTGTGTTAACAATTGCCTGAATTCTGCATAAGTGTGACCTATTGGTTAGGGTAATCAGATGGAAGAGTTGTCCCATATGATACATCATCCACGGCTCTCTACAGGTAGCATAAGTATAACATCAAGTCTCCCAAAGGCATGTGTTGCAATGTGTAATGGTGTCATGACACCAAGGCTCAAACCTACAGACAGTATTCATAAAGATACATGTGGTGCACAAGTAACACCTCACTCCACCTCAGGGCCACCATCCCAAATATTTAGCTTGCTGGTGGCAGTGCACACCTTTAGATTTGCTGTTCATTTGCTGGAACTAGACTGGTATACATGGTGTTTGGAATTTGGTACATTGCAAAATAACACTCATGTGTGGCCCATATTTGTCAAGCATCTGCAATAAGGTTGAGGATGGGGAGGGGTGTCGGTTTGAAAGACAACAGTGAACTGAAGCATACACCCAAAGCTTGTTATGAATGGCTGTATCTGAACATAGTTAAGGTTATGAATTGTGCCAATCATAACCCTGACTCCAAGGGCTGTGCACATGAGCTGACCTTTCAATCTGGCAGAGTTGGGGGACATTTGTAGGGCAGAGTGACCAAATAATGGCAAGTGAAGATGGATCATGCTAGTATACCCCTTCCAGGAATAGTGACTGCTCTAGTTCACTTAACAGGTGCTTCAACAAACCATTGTGTTAAGGGTGTGCACACTTATGCAAACCACATATTGTATGCATTTCATTCAGAATCTGCACAACTAACACATTTGTTTGATACTGCATTGGATTGCACAGGTCATATGTCACATATCAGGTTTGTGTAATGTTAACACATACAGTATTGTGGCCCCATTGCATATAATAGAATAGGCTGGCATGTCAATAAGGGTGTGTACACTCCTCATATCCACATTAAGCTTTGAGGGTTGTCAGTGTAACTGGATTTCATTGAACATACATGCACTGCTGATGATGAGATATGCAAATCAAAGGACAGGCATTAATTACTGACATCAGTCCTCATACCATCCAAGGTATGTGTCAAACCCATAGGGGCTGTGAGCAACAGAGCAAACATAACTGCCACACATATACACATTCAGTAATGATGTGTACACTTGTGAGGTAAGGTGCACAGTTCATCCCAGTGTACTGTACAGGTGCACAGCAATACTGTGTACATGGGTGCAGTGTGTTCCAGGGAAAGGGGCATCACCTACTAACACAATTCATGCATCACAGAGATGTATAATGTTAGCAACAAGGATTGAGTGTGGCTGCAGTTCATGCTGTTGAGTGCCAAATGTCATGCATGTTGACTGTTGGGTAATGAGAGGTCTGTGTAATATATTTGTGCCACCTCACCTATAAGCGTGTGTGTGTGTGTGTGTGTGTGTGTGTGTGTGTGTGTGTGTGTGTGTGTGTGTGTGTGTGTGTGTGTGTGTAGACGTAAACCATAATGTACAGGTCTTAATTTACATTTCTTGTCTGCCACTCACAGGTAGCAAGGTAGGTCAGGGTCCCTCCTGCAGGCAAACTGATGTTAGTGTCCATACAGACTCTGACAATGATGATAGGCATAGTGAGGTAGAGGCAGGGTTGTCATGGGCTGAATCTGTGCCATTGGTTGACATCCCGCTTTTATCCACCCCATCCCTACACACAGTCACAATGCCCATACATACCCCATCACCAGTGGCAATAGATGAGGGACAGTTGGTGGGTGGTGGCATGGGACATGAAAGTGTGGTGACTATGGCAAGTGTGCCATAGCCAGATGACTGACAAGGTACCACACAGGTAGATGTACAGGGGTGCTCTTAGGAGGGCTGCTGGTCATCATGCCCCTGGCAAATGTGCCACAGCAGGTGTCACCAGACACAAGTTTCAGGCCATCATGGAGGCACGGGAATGTATGGAACATTACACCAGAGATAGTCTGAGGCTCCAGAGGGCTACTCTTCCTGCTGTATGTGACAACATCCATGATCTTGCAGGTGCCCACCGTTATTTTGCAGAGGTCATGGATAGATGGTTGGGTGATATGGTGAGAATCCTCAACTGTGTGGTGTCTGTGGTAGAGCATGTAGTGGGAGTAGGGCATCAGCCACATGGACGTAAGTCAGCAGCACCAACAGGTGGAGGTCTACGTGGACCTGCAGAAACTCAGCTCCTCCCGTAGTGGCAAGACCAGCACCAGTACTGCAGGGGGGTGCTGCCCACATCACAACGCAGCAGGCCATGTGCACATGGTCCTGGTAGGTCCCAACAGGGATTGGAATCCAGCAGGCAAGTGTCATCATCAGGGGAGAGTACCATAATTGGACTTCTGCCTGGTAGTACCCATGGAACCCCCTGGCAGGCACAGTTCCAGTGTCTGTGACTGGACACGGTGAACTGCACACCCTGCCATGTACAGTCTGCAGCTGTCCAACAAACTCCTGTATAGGCCAGCCACATGGCGAAATGTGTACATACATACACACAGATATCACAAACACGGCTAGGGCACCTCCATACCTACACACACCACATCTCACAGCCATTTAATAAAGAACCGCCTAACCCACACACATGATGTAAACCAAATGGCTCAGCCCAGGCCTCTGCCAAAACCACAACACACCCTGTGCATATGATACTTGTGCCACATCCCTGTCATCCATACCATCAATGCAGGGACATGCTAATATGGTTTTGATGCACAGGGTGAATGTACTAAGGTTTAGCAATGTCATGCTGTTTAATGTGTTTTCAGCTGAAATGATTAATGCTTACACATCAGGGTGTGTAGCTGTCCAGCCATGATGCATTACAGCTGTTATTAACACTGACTGATTGTGGTCTCCATAATGTATTCTGTTTGTGTTCTAGGTGTCTATGTGTCAGCAGGATGTTGGTCTGCTGTCCTTTCCTACAAGTGGTGTGGCACTGTGGTGACACATTGACTGTGTCATATCCCGGGTACAGCTGAACACAAGTAACAGGTCTGTATAACAGTTACTGCATGTGCCACATGGCTGATAGGTCTGAGGGGTATATACAGGTGAGTGCATGGTAGCTGATGTAAGCAGCTCTTCTACAGTGGACAATGGTAAGTGTACAGGGTGGCACACACCAAATATTTGTGAATAACACACACAAAGAGGTTTTGGTGTTGATGCAATACACAGAGAATACTGTTCACATGGATGTACTTCATTTTGCAGTGAACTCATTTTGGCCTATCTAATTCCACCAAGACCAAGCTGCCAAAACATCACATCAGTAAATTATCAGTCCACCAGTTTAATGTCACTGACAATGTTACTGTCCTCTTCCCCAATGTAGTGCAATCCTGGAGTTGGTAAACATGTGTGCTGGCATAGGTGCCACAGGCCCCCCTCCCACTTTGGAGGGTGTGGGGTGGCGTAGAACCACACATAGTGTGATTAACAACTACTTAACCTGTTAACATAAACTATACAGTATAACAGCACACTAAGTGGGAGCCGAGGATACTCACAACAATAACCCCAATGTGGGTGGCTATGCCCACAACAACCACACCAATGTATATATACCAACTCCAGTATTGCTGTACAGCTCTACAGTGGGGAAGAGGGCATTTACACATCCACTACTAGTTTTGATGGAATGTATTTCCACATGATGATTGCTTTGAAATGTTACCTTTTACCAGTTAGTTCGCAGACAAATGATCTCCTGGGACATACACACACACACTTACTTGGCAACACTGAGAGTAGAACCCCTACATAGGTACTTATTTCTACTAATGTGTTTGGCCTTAATTGCACACACCACAGAGCTTTTAGGGTGAGGTGTGTCCCAAGTTTCCTGTTAAGAGAAGAACATCACCAGGTCTTGTACAGTATGGTAATGGGGGATGCAATGCATGTTAATGAACAATACATAGTATGACATACTGTCATATACATATTGACAAACACATACAGTCATAGACACATTTGACAGACCTGGGTTTAGTAGTGCTAACTACCTTGCCAGTGAGCCCATAATGTTACAGTGTTTTTGCACACAGCACAAGCATCATTGGGCTGGATAGTGTAATCAATTACCTGCATGGTTGATGGTGACAGTGGTCCTCATACAATGGACCTTGGGACATGTACTGGGGGTACCAGGGTGTAAAGACAGTATACCCAGCACCCACACCCCACATTGGATATTGTACTCACTGTAACACATGATAATGGTATGACATACCCACAATCACACATTGACCAGGACTGCAATATGAATCCTTGTCTCTCTAATCAGTGCTTCTACAAGGATATGCATTTATTGCACATGCCACAGGGATAGTATGGTGAGGGTTTGTCATGGCTCTCCTAATGTCAGCAACATCACCATCCCTTATAATGTATGACAAGGTTTATTGTATTTGGATAATATGGCCTCAGAATGCTGTCTCCTGCAAATGTGCACACTCACACACAATTGCACACACATACACACACATACTCACATTTGCCAGGACTCAGAGGGTAACCCATGCCTATCTACCCATTTGTAGAACAGTGTAATGCTAGTATTGCAAGTTCCATGTAGCCCATAGGATGAAGAGTGTAAGAAGGTACATTTAATGTCAACCACAGCAGCAGCCATTTCTAAGTATAGCAATGGGGGGGGGTGTAGTGGGTGAGATGGCCCTCAGAGTATTTTCAACTAAAAGTTTACAAACACACAGACACTGTAATTCTCAGTAATGCACACTGACACATTTGTCAGTACTGAGGTCCATAGGTGCAGGTGTTTTGAGCTGTGCACCGGGCTAATGTCAATGGAGAGATGAGAAGAGTAGGGCATGTGGGTATACTGGTATCATGCTACCTGACATTTGTCAGCAGGCCATCTCTAAACCAATGAAATTTGAGTGATTCCCCAGGATGACAGTTAAATTCAACATCCAATCATCTGGTTTTGTCTTGCAGAGAGCCAGTAAGGTGTTCCAATTGACATGTATGCAACATATATTACATAACATGGCCAGTGTCTGGGTTAGAGACCTGTACTCAAGCATGTTCTGTTGACTGTGGTAGTCTGGTCAAGGTATCCATCGTATGTGGTGCATACAGGGTGGGGTTTCCTAGCTGTGGAATTCTTAACACAGCTGGGCAGACATGTCAGTGTCAGTCAATCAGAGATTGCCATTAAGCAGCCAAGATGGATACCTGACATCTGTGCATCTATACAGAGGACAGACATGAATTAGCTAGCCAACAGGTTATGTATTAGGATGAATGTTTTGACAGATAGACATCTGACACTGATAGGTATGCATGACAACAGTCATGACAGCAGTACTCAATGACATTTCCTAAACACATAGTAGTCTACAGTTAATATCAACATATCAGATCAATATTCAATAGGAGATACTTATGAACATGCAGCTAACATACCAAGAACATGCTAGTCAGTCCTCAGAGTCCAGCTTTGCATGGAGGGGTGTATGGTTCCAGTACTACAATCCGCAATCTACTCTTACTTGGAAAAGCACTGTTAAAAGTAGTAACATAATGATACAATACATGCAAGTGTGACTGCATATAATCTGGGATACTACCCATGTAAGAAACACATACAAAGAGAAAAGATTGTGGTACTAGCCATGTATGCTCAGGTGTCCCATACAGTATACTCACACCCCTTGCTACTGTAATGACAGCACATAGAAGCATATTATGTACATGGAATTAAATAGACTTATTAAAGATGCCTTTACCCTGCTATTTTATCAGACTGGAATGTGATCACTAGTTACCAGGGCTGAGCGATGCTTAGCAGGTGTAAGCATTGCTTAAATGTAAATGATAAGCAGATTTGTGCACTGGTAAGCAACGCCTGCATGGTGTAAGCACCTTTTCGTTTAACTGTACATTAGCACCGCTTACTGTGGTGCAGACCGATGCAAACCCGCTTAATGTTGCTCAAAAATGCCTTAACCACTCTGTACTCAACAGTCCTTGTTCTGCCTAGCAACAAAATAAATAGCCCTTGTAGGTTTTGAACCCAGGCTCCTAAAGAATACAGTCATAGCACTTAAACACTAAGCCATCTGAACTATAAAAACATCTGTTGCTTTTTCAAATATATCATTCAGTACACGCACTGAATCATACTGAACAACTGCTTTGACTACTACAATTATTTACTACTTGTTAGTGAAAATAGTGTTGAATCAATCATGTTTTTATATCTAAATATACACATATCAGATAAATATGGTGGGATACATCTGAGAAGGTATATACAACACACATATTTGTATATAAAACATATGCCCACAACATGTAGTGAAGTCATACCTCAGCAACATAACTCACAACCTCTTAGTGTAAGGGAATGTAATGTAAGTATTGCACTTATAAATGTAGAATGTTGCTACAGTAACAGGGGTTGTGTCAACAGACATGTGTAGGAAGGCTCTTTTGAAACTGACATGTACGCAATCAGTTACTGACTGACATCATAAAATCATCATATAGAAGTACCACACAAATCACAGTAATGATCCTGTGGAATACAGCAGAAATATGACCAATAAACGTAGATAGTCTGAAACAATCTGGTCAGTCCAGAGGTATACACAGAACTTCTTAGTGCAAGATGTGTGGACCAAGCCTGATAAAGGGGATGTTTACAGCCATGAAAATGGGGATATATCACAAATACTGGACTAGATAAGCTCACACAGTTGATGCATTCACACCCTCCTGCTTGTCCTAACACATATTAACTGGAGGAGCAGAGGTCCCAAGCCCACATACTTCCCACTAGATAGTGACATACATTTTCACAGCATCCCACTGCTTTTTCAGAAATACACAACATGTATGGTGGCCAGGCAACAGTACATCTGAAAAATATCTGTACATATCACACTATGTAAATACACTGAGCTGCTAGGCATGTTGCCAAGCATTGTGTAAACTACAGGCAGACTGCCACAATACTAACACAAGTTTTCTATGGAGGAATACACATGTAATTGCAAATATAGCAGGCACTACAGGCATGTAACAGAATGGAGTAACAGACACCAGTGTGAAAGTGCATACCCACAACCAGTCTCAACACAGTCACAGTCACATTATGGTAAGCCTAATTAATAGTACAATATATGGATTGTGTGAACAAAACCATCCTCATATTTGCCACTCCCACACTAACCCTACATATACTGGCCCAATTCACAGTGTAGTCTGATGCCTGACTGTGGTATGGGACATGTCTCAGTCTGGCCCTACAAACATATATGCTGATAGGGTACTAGAAACTGGAGCAGTGTCAGATAGAACAGGACCAAGAACACTGACATCTGCCACAGTCTGTACACAGGCCAAGTAACCTTTTCACAATACACTGCTACACAATACTGACACTCTGTCAACAATCTCCATAAGTACACAGACCTCACTAATGTGCAGACTACAACATAATATCCAAGTTTTGTCCTCAAATATAAGGCCTCCTATACATAACATGTCTGGCAGTCTGATATATCACTGGCTTGTTATCAGGAATGATGTCAGTAAATAATGATATACTGTACATATGCTCCTCTTACTGCATGACATATGGACAAAGGGTGACAGACTTGGGGACAGAGGCACAAACACAGGGCCAATATTGACATATTGCTGTGATAAACTGAGAAAATTGCTAGTGTGACAGGGTTTGTTGTGACATATCTCTTCTGATGGATATGAAGTCAGTAACACACATGGATGTCACCATTTACTGACTGCAATAATCAGAGTATGCTACTGCATTTTTAAAGACAGAAAATGTGTGAGTGACCCACCACATCTAAGACTCCAAATTCTGGCCAGTCTGCAAATTGTTTTACAGGTGAGAGTTTCCTCAACCTCATAACACTGTAATGCCAGACTTTAAATCATGCAGAACAGCCATATCCACACAAACCCTGTTAAACCAACAGTACTTCAAATGTAGACCAGCAATACTTACAATGTATTGACAATGACTTCCCCATGTCTGGAACATCCCCCTCCTGTTTGTTGGCCTGTCTCCACAGTGCTTGTTGTAAGAGGTATTTCCAACTACCCAATGTGATGCTGTTTGTCAGACACTTACATGAAGTCCTGCTCACAATGAAGGAAAGTGGCCAACACCCACATGAAGTGGATTTCAATGCAATTGGCTATAGGAATGATGCCAGAGCTGTTCCACATGCAATTAGCCAGTGGGTGACTCCAGTTTGTGCACAGGCCATCAGCTGATCATGAGCATTACCTACAAAAGTCAAGCTGCTGCCTATGCAAAACAGTTGTATTTTTCCACATCGACCAGAGAGAGAGAGAGTGAGAGAGAGAGAGAGAGAGACAGAGAGAAAGTAAGAACGGAAGAGAGAAAGAGCCAAACGTGTTTCTGTATGATCAGTGGGTGGAGAGTGGTATCTGGGTATTATAACGGTTGCCTATATTGTTTACTAATCCATACTGTCACATAGTAATTGAAGATGGCAGTAGATATTTATGACTATGGATTGTCTACAACTTCTACAGTGTTTGAAAACTGTCGGCCTTGTAATGTGGACATTGGGAAATATAGGTCCTCAATATAATAATGTAGCAAAACCCACACTGCAGTGGATCCTGTCATTACACAATCACCCCAACACCCACACAGGATACTGATGACACACACACACACACACACACACACACACACACACACACACACACACACACACTTATCAGTAATGTGTTTCAGACCTCTACCTGACTATGTATTGCTATTACAGTGTTATGCAGTTATCGCATGCGCCGTGGAGCTTACATGCTGGAGATTGGTCCAAATGTATATTTGAAGATGAATGACAGCAGCAGTGCTAAAGGAGTGATAAGGGAAGTGTATGTGAATATCCACAAAATCAGGTGTTAACAAAGGCACACACACACTTTCTCACACAAACACATACATTATTACAGTTGCCAGGACCAGGATTAGAACTCCTGCCTGACTAGTTTGCTACATTACAGTATTATGCAGTTATCGCAGGAACCACAGAGCTTATAGGATTGAAATGTGGCCAACGGGTTATTTCTAGGTGACTGACATCAGCAGGCATGCTAAAGTAGGGCAATGGTAGGTGTAGTGAGTGTGAATGGCCTCAAAATCATTCATCTCCACAAACACACACACACACACACACACACACACACACACACACACACACACTTGCCAGTATAGAGATCCATAGGTTCATTACTTCACAGGTGTGTAGTAGGTGAATGGGCCTGAAGGCTTAGCATCAGGCCACATGACAATAGTCCCCAGTGTGGCTCAGTGGTGAAGTTCCTGGAGTGGTCCACAGGGGTGGGTATTGTGTTCACCATCTACTCATCTGGGTTTCTATTGTGAGTGGCCAGTGATGTGCACTGCTTCCCATGTATGTGATCTATATTCCATAACATGGACAGTGTCTGGGTTGTGCACATGTCCACATGCATTTTCTTTGATGCGTGGAAGTGTACTTGTGATCTCTGGGGCATGTTGTGTGGACAGATTGTTTTCTTCTGATGTAGCATTCATGACCTCATTTGGTGAGACCTGGCTATGTAACTGAGGTTGTGATTGCACCAACACTGACAGCATGATATGGATATTTAGTGGAGTTAGTGACATCTGTCCATACAGGGCATGTGTATAAGGTATGGCATGCCCTTTGTGGGTTATGTTTGCCGACTCTACAGTTGTTGCAGGTGTCCAGTGGGGAACATGGCAAAAGGGCCACTGTACACATTTATTTGGCTACTGAAGTGTTGGAACAGGATGCCATGTCCTTTTACTTGCTTAATAACACACAGTCAGGAGATGTACCATATCAAAGTACTTTCTGATATGTGTCATTGTTGTGCTCAACAGGCATGTAGTCCACTGTTATCACACCATGGTTACTTTCTGGGAGGCAATATGTAGGGAAATACCAGTATAGTGGTTGTTGCCTAGCTAAGTGTGTTTGTGTATGATATGTGGGTGGAGAGTGTTCTCTGAGTAAAAGAAGTGTTGCCTATATTGTTCACCAATCCATACTGTCACATTTAGGACTGCGGATTGTTTACACCAACCTCTCTGGTGTTTGTCATCTGTTGGCCTTGTAATTTGGACATTGTGACATATACTAGGTCCTCAACACAATAATTTAACAAATCCCACCACACAATGAATCCTGTTATTATACAATTACAACAACCCCCACACAGAATACTGATGACAGACATACACACATACTTGCCAGTACTGAGATTCATACCCCTACCTAGTTATGTATTGCTACTACAGTGTACTGCATTTATCACACGTACCACAGAGCTTGCAGTATGGACATTGTCCTAAGGTACTTCTAAGGTGAGGAACATCACTAGCCTTTATAAATACTGACATTGGGTGATGTAGTGGGTAAAAGATCCCAAAAATAATTTTACCCTACACACACACATTTACATTTGCTAGGGGTGAGGTTCAAACCTCTATCTAACAATCTTTTTGGGCCATCATTTTATGCATTTACCACATGCACCATTGACCTTATGTGGTTTAGTGTTGGCAACAGGTACTTCTAAGATGGATGATATCTGCAGGACTGCTAAAGTCAGGCACTAAAATGTGTACTGGGTGTAAATGGGGCCAAAATCTATGGGCATACATATGCACACACACAAACACTTGCCACAGATGAAATTCAAACCCATACATATGTAGTTATTGATATTATATTGTTCCATATTTATGGCACGTGCCATGGAGCTTACATGCTAGAGAGTTGTGCCAAGGTATCTTTGAAGGTGAGTAACATCAGCAACAGTGCTAAAGGAGGGTAAGAGGAGAGTAGTAAGTGTGAATGTCAATAAAATCAGGTATCATCAAAAACACATATACAACTCTCTTACACATAGTTTCCATGTTTGGGATTAGAACTCTTCCCTAACTAGTATGCTACACTATAGTATTACACAGTTATTGCAAGTGCCATGGAGCTTATATGTTAGAAATCTGCCCAAAGGTATCTTTTGAAGATGACTAACATCAGCAGCAGTGCTAAAAAAGGGTCAAGACGATAGTAGTATGTGTGAATGTCCATAAAATCAGGTATCATCAAAGACATACACACTCTCTCACACAAACACACACAGTTGCCATGTCTGGGATTAGAACTCCTACCTAACTAGTATGTCACACTATACTATTATGCTCTTATCACAAATGCCACAGAGATTATAGGGTTGGTATTTGGCCAAAGGGTTATTTCAAGGTGACTGACTTCAGCAGGCATGCTAAAGTAGGGCACTAGGAGGTGTAGTGCATGTGAATGGCCTCAAAATCATTCATCCCCACACACACACAGAGTTTCACTGTCCTACTTAACTAGTTTTCTACACTACAGTATTACACATGTATCGCAAGTGCCATGCAGCTTAAAGGGGTGAGACTTGACCAGAGGGTTATTTCAAGGTGACTGACATCAGCAGGAATGCTAACATAGGCAATGGTAAGTGCAGTGTGTGCGAATGGGCCATAAATCATTCATCTGGAAGTGCAAACACACACACACACACACACACACACACACACACACACACACACACACACACACACACACACACACACACACACACACACACACACACACACACACACACACACACACACACACACACAGTCACACACAATTTTACATTTGACAGGACTGGGTATACAAATGCTAGATGAATACTGATTTGTACTATCATGTAACACAGTTATCACAAGCACAACAGACACTATAGGGCTGCAGACTTCTAAAAGGAATGTCTACAGTGATTGACATCAGCACATCATGTGATGTTTGCCAATTGGATGTGTGGTGAGTGGGACATGCCTCATAAAGTGGAAATCTCTCTGTCACTGTCTGTCTCTCTCTTCCCCTGTATGTATGACATATTATAGTGTGTTGGCCTTGGATATTTGTGAGTATTCCTATCCAATGTGTGTGCAAAGCATGAATGGTGTAAAATGTGGTGTGTGCACAGACATCTGCGACTGACAGATATGTATATTCCACTGTTTTGTCAAACATGGGCTTCATTTCTCTAATTGTATGAGCATGCCCAGCATGACCATCTGTACTGAGTGTGTGAATCCATTCCAGGTAGGGTTGTACTCCAGTCCAGGTTTTGGTGTTCTACATCTACAAGTAGCAACATGTTTCTGTAGGATATCTGTGGATAGGTTGACAATATGGAGTCACAATGAGTGACAGATAGTGGGATACTGTAACTATTGCTGTCTGTGCTGCTTGTATTACATGGTTGGTGTTAGCAGAGATAGTCAGATATATGTACTGTTTTATACTGTGATGTATTATGTCATACTGATAGATATACTTATTTGCTCACAGTTGTTTCCTGAGAAATGCAAGATGAATGAAGCTGTGTGCAATATTGTGGTCTGCAGCCTACATATTCTTGGACACTCATGCCATTCTGGAGGGGTAGCAGCAGGCAATTGCTGATGGGTCTGTGTAAATGGTCCAGCACCTTGGTACTATGGTGGCTGCGGAACCCCTTCTTTTACATATATTGACATAATAGAATGGCCGTATCCTGCTGTGGCCATACCTCTCAGCTCTTTATCGACATTATAGAATCACCATATCCTGCTGTGCCCATACCTATCAGCTCTACAGATTCACCCAGGTTACCCAGAGGCAGGGATCAATATCTGGTCACTTCCCCTTCACATTGTGGTTTACAAGCAGGTTTGTAGCCACCCATTACTGGGTTTGCAGGCACGGGTAGCATGGGCACATATCAAAGTTTCAGACTTCACACACCCATTGACGTCCATGCTTCTACACCCCCCACTCTGTTATTCTATCCTCTTCCTAACATTATGCGAGCGATATCTGAGAAATATCCCTATAGTTGGCCCTTCATCCCAGCAGTATTTAGGGGTTGGTCCACAGTTCATGCAGTAGGACATGGTGGGCACGATACTGGGATTTGTCAACATGACCTTGCATTTGTATTCTGTTGACTGTATTATGTTGTTAGTTGGGACCCTATGAGATACCATACATTGGCACTATGGGTGAGGCCTTTGACAGAGGACTGTAGGCCATTTGGTAGTGATGCAGGCCATCTGTAGCAGGCCAGTGCATTCTGTCACTCCTACATTCCCAGGCTGTGAGCCAGTGGACTCTCCTGGGTTGACAGGGCAAGTGTATGAGGTGTTAATGGCGATAGTTCCTGTCCATATAAATGCATTCATCTGGATACTGGCAGGGTGCTGCTTAAAGCTGGAAAACAACCTGCATGGGACACCTCTTCAGCATGCTGCATTCTATGGGTATTCCCATACAGAAGTGGAGGTCATACTGTACTCATTCCCAACAGCAAGGATATGACCTGTGATAAACCTGTGGCTGATGGTGGGATGAGCTGAGTGCATATGTGATATGGAAGCTGCTTGCAGCTGGCTCACAGTTATACATGGGACATTCCCCTTGTGCTACCTTGTGTGGGGACATAGGCAGTCTCTCATTACTTCATAACTGTGCCTTTTGTGGTCTGACAGTGACTGGCCAGACTACATCAGTATTCCATACTACACAGACAACTAATGTGCTGCTAACCTGTATGTACAATTCCAAAGTTGTGCACAGTTGACAGTTACATTTTATGTACTCTGTCTAGGGTACTTCCACCTGTGTACTGTGTGTATGTCTGGGCCTGCATTCATGGCATGTCCATCTTTCAGATGGTGACAGATATTGACATCTGGACAGTGAGTATAGAAGACTGCTGACGTGTATTGCTGAGAAGCATTGTGGTTGGCATTGCAGTTGTTGGAACATGGCCCTGTCATCCACAGTACTGCCCATAGACCATGGAGACACAACCCTCCATGCCTGCATACTGACCACTTCCAGACAATATTAAACACACAACAACCTGACACATGGAATCCTGCATATTGTACACATGCAACAATCTATCCTGTAGATTGGGCTAGCTTGGGTAATCTGTGCTCCACTGTTATTACACCTCACACTTACATGTTACTGCATTTCTACATAGGATTGTGGGGGGGGGGGGCACACCTGATGACTTTAAACATTTGCTATGACTGTGCTGGTATTTCAGGTACTTTGTTGGCTTCCATTTCATTTTGTATTCTGACCTGTCATGCAGACTGGAGGCATATCAGTAGAGTACAGATCTTAGGTTTTATTGACCTACATTTCAGTTTCAGACTTCATAACCTTCAGAACTAACATACAACTGCCAGACCTATTGTAGTCTGTCTGTGCAGGTCTGGAGGGGGGCTGCTAACCATTGTCATCAATTGGAGGCCTTAGCCCAGCCGTTCTTTATGGTCCTCTGCACCTGTCCTGTTGGCTGAGGCTGGTGGTCGCTATGTGTGCCTCACTAACATGCATGTGTGTGTCCTATGGACACACATTTGGGCCACCACATGTACTGCAGTAGGATTTGTCATCTTGTCTAGTACTGCCTAATATGTTTACACCAGTATTTATTATGGATTTCATGCTGCCCATATAGGTGTCCACTATCTGCTGCCATCCCATTCAGCCACACAATTCCCTTGCATGCTCACGTCCATACCATAGCTACTACTATCAGAACATACTACTTCATTCAGCAATTGATAGGAAGAGCAACTTACCTTGTGGCTGTGCTAGTATTGAGGATGCTGCTGGAGGGCTGACCATGCCGGATGCACATAGTACACTCCCTATTCATGGTAAAATACAGGTAGTGTCATGTTTGGCATCCCTTTCACTGTATGTGCGAGTCTGAGATAGGTGTCATTTGCTGCGTCCCTACTGTGTCAGTATATATGCTATGAGTTGCCTCTTTGCGAAAACCTGGGCATACTGGGCATGCCTCTTTCTGCCTACATGGGCAGGCTCAGGTTGTTCCTCCTCTGAGTCCCTCTGTGCCTGTGATGGCCTTGGCAAAGGTTGGAGGCTGCGTGTCCTTGCTCCATGCTATTCCTGCTGCAGCTGTTTCCGCGGTATCATATTGTGTAGCATGGCACATACTTTGAAGATCTGTGTGTACATGTAGCTGGACAGTACTGCAAGGCTCCACTGGATATGTCCAGGCAGCGGAACCATGGTTTGAGCATCCCAAACACATGCTCTTTTAAGATTCTGGTTTGTGCGTGTGCCTCGTTATGGAGTTCTTGTTCAGGTGTGTGTGCATTTCTGATGGGTGTCATCAGCAATGGCTCCAGTGCACATCCAGCATCCCCCACTAGGTGGCAATATGGGATGTCCCCACTGGAAAATGACTGGTACAGATGTGTCATATGCCAGATGTGGGAGTTGTGATAGCTTCCAGGGCTGCCACCACACACAGTCAAGTTAATGTCCTGGGCATCACACACAACCTGGCAGTTGATAGAGGGGAAGCCCTTGCAGTTGATGTAGACCCTAGCCCACTCACCAGGTGGTGCTTTGATGTGTATATGTGTGGAGTCTATAGCACACACTACCTCAAGGTATTCTGCTGTTTGGTGGAAGAGACACATATTGCTAATCAACATTTCACGGGTGTTGAGGAAATATATGTGCTCATCGGCATGTGCTGACATGGCATCCAGGAACTGTGAGAGCCCCATGATATCCCCAGTTGCCCTTTGAAAGGTACCTGTGGCTAGTATTCTTAAGCCTACATATACCTTGGTATTCACTGGGATGGGTTCCCCTCTGTTTGTTCTGTATGTGAGGCATGGCCAGCACAGCTCAACAATTTGCTGTAGAATGTCCCTGTCCTCCCTATACTGCTCCACTATCTCCAGCTCATGTAGCCTCTAGTAGGTTACCTGGGTCTGTACACTCTTCTCCTTCACCTCACTGTAGGTTGATCATTAACAGTCATATCCTCACTACCCTCAGCCTCTTGCACATATTGATGTATGAGAGCAACAGCAGCCCTTAACATTTTGTTAGTTTTGTCAGATAAAATTTCCCTGGCTATGTACACCGGTGGTAGAGTTTGTGGGAAAAAAACAGACTGGAAGGTGTTTGCATAGTTTACAGTAGTGTGCTAGGCTGTTCCATGTGCAATTGGCTGATTCTGAGACATTTCACCTGCCAGCTATGCTAGTTCTCCTTGATTGCCTTTCTACTACTGTTTTCCCTTCCCATTGCCTTCCTGGTTAAGCGCCGAGGCACGGCGTGCATACCCAGTGCTCAAATGTGAACTGAACTGCTATTTCCTGGGGGGGGGGTTGCTTTTTGTTTACAGCCTGGTGCATGGCGCACACACCTGTTTAGGTTCATAGGTTCATAGGTTCATACTAGGCTATCTGCCCTAGGGCATTTATAAGCCTAGCCAGAGTGTGTTTGGCTTTCACCACCCATTTTAAATTAATTTTGCTATGCCCTTTTTCGAGGTTAGTATACTGTGCTTCTGTCTAACAGTGACACAGAAGTGATACCCGGGGTAAACCTACGATCTCCCATCCACTCATCAAGATTCCTCTTGAAGAGAGTCAATGAGGGACTCTGCCTAATCTGGACTGGGATTTTATTCCAGAGGGAAGGGAGCCTCTGGTTTATGAATCTGTCCCTCCAGCATGTCCTATTTATTTCAGTGCTGAGGTTCAAGTCTCTCGAGCGCATAGCTCGATGGGATTTGGATTTTCTGAGGTGCAGCATGTCCATTAATTCTAGGTTGGACATGGCTTTATACGTCAGGCACAGATCACCAGTGAGCAGGCGGTATGCCACTGAGTAGAGCTGGAGTTTCTTTAATTGGGCAGCATATAGCATCTGTTTGAGCCCTTTGATCCTCTTAGTGAGGTACTTTTGGGGTCTTTCCAGTTGCTGCAGGTGTCTGGTAATGTACATCCCAAAAGGGGCATTGTACTCAATTATGGGCCTGATGAGGGATGAGTAAAGAGGCACGATGACCTCCCTTGATCTACATGTGAATCCTTTCATGATTAGGTGGGCTATATAAAATGTTTTTCTAACCACTTTGGCCACGTGGTTGTCAAATGAGAGATTGCTATCAACTTGGGTCCCCAGGTCCCTAATTACTTCTTAAGTACTTAATGGATTACCACCTATGTGGTAATTTGTGGGCACTTTGTTTTTGCCAAAGGGGATGACTATACACTTTTTGGCATTTAGCTTGAGGCCATGGCTCTGGCACCAGTTGTCTGTTTCTATGAGGCCCTTTTGGAGGATGCTTGTTTTGACTGGAGAGTTGATTATGGTGCCCAGTTTGCAGTCATCTGCAAACTTGGTCAGCCACAATCCTTCCGTGTTTGCCTGTACCTCCGAGAAATATATACCGAACAAGAGAGGTCCCAGGACTGAGCCTTGTGGGACACCACTTGTAACTGGTTTGGAGTCTGACATGGCTCTAGCAATTTTAACCATGTGGGTTCTGTCCTTGAGCCAGTTTGCAACCCATCTAGTGACATAGGGGTTTATATTTAAGCTGGTGAGCTTATCTATAATGCCCGAGTGGGGTTTTGTATCAAAGGCTTTTGCAAGGTCCAGGTAGGCTGTGTGGACCACCTCCCCCTCGTCAATGGCCTTGGTGACTGTTTCAAAGAAATCGACCAGGTTTTATAGGCAGGATCTGCCTATACAAAGATGAACTGGGTAGGATCCAGTGTCTGTAGGTCCCCAATATCTTTATTTATGAGGTCCATGATGATCCTTTCCATAGCTTTGCAGACCAAGCTAGTCAGGCTTATGGGGTGATAGTTTCCAGGATCCATTGAGGCACCACCTTTGTGGAGAGGGACCTCTGTTGCTGTACACCACTCTTTGGGTACATATCCTGTAGTAAGGCTGAGATTGAACAGTAGTTTTATGTTTGGGTTTAGCTCTTCTTGGTGTTCATGTAGGATGCAGCACGAGACACCGTCTGGTCCCATTGATGCTGTGTTTTTTGCTTTGGAGAGGGCGGCTCTTACCTGAGCATCTGAGATGTCAAGGGGGCAGCACTCTGCTGGGATAGATATTTGCCCTTTTGGTGGGGAGGGGGGGGGAGAAATTTGCACTGAACATGTCAGCTAGGATGTAGGCAATGTCTGTGGGTTCGGTGTATTTTTTGTCATTTTGGACTAATTCTGAGCATATCTGGGAATTTCCACCCTGGTTCCTAACATAACTAAAGAAAGCCTTGTGATTTACCTTAGTGTCCTGTGCAATTTTTCTCTCAAAACTGGCCTTAGACGATTTTATGAATGCCCATAGTTTTTTGCTAATACTGATCAGAGATGCCTTCCCTTTTTGGGATTTTGCTCTATCATGTAGTAGCTTCCTCCTTCTATTGTATAGTTTGTTTATGGCTGGGGTCCACCAGACAGGACGTCTGCCTTTGGAGGATTGGGTCTTGGTTTTATTTTGGATTGCATGATCCATGCATTCCTGAAGGTGTTCATAGAATGCATTTGCATTTATAAAGGATTCTATGGTCTGGGCCGTATTTTCCACAGGCCCGGGGGCTTTGAAGGATTTCACCTCAGTTTTGAGGAGTGTGAAATTTGCTTTAGAGAAGTTTTTCACTGTTGTTTTCTGGGCAGGGGGTGGGGTCGGGATGTGAATATCCAGTGAGATTAGTTTATGGTCTGATCTTACCAGTGAGGGATACACTTCTGGTCTTGAGCATAGAGTCCCCATGTTGGTGATGATCAGGTCCAGTATGTTTTCCCTCTTGTGGGAGTGGTAACAAGTTGTTCCATAGCAATTGAGTTTATAAATTCTAGGAACCTTTGGGCTAGGGTGATGGAGCTAGAGTAATGCTCCCAGTCTATGTTTGGGTAGTTGAAGTCGCCCAATGTAATGGTGTTTGGAGAGACCTTCATATTTTCCAGTGTTCTCAGGAAGGCCGAGTGGGGTTCCTGGGTTTGGCAGGGTGGTCTGTAGCAGGCTATAAACTGGAAGGCAGTTTTACCCACTGTTAGTTGCACATGGATAGTCTCTGATGCTTCGTGCTGTGCCACCAACCTGCAGGTGTGGGTATCTTTGACGAATATTGATACTACCCCTCCTTCTGTGGTTCAGTGCAAGTTTTGGGGCCAAAAAGCATGGTATGAGGTATAACCTGGTAGTGCTGGGGTGCTCTCGGGAGCCTTGAACCAGGTTTCTGTTACTGCACAGATATCGATGTTCTCCATGCTAAGGAGAGTTTCGAGTGTGTGCATCTTAAGGTTTAGACTTTTGGTGTTGAGTACCATTACACTTAGTTTCTTATCCCTTGTGATACCTATGGAGGTGGGTTTGTCTTTTGAGCCCTGCCTAAAAAAGGCACTATGGGGGTAGCAAGAGCCTTTGCCAATATCCGAAAGCCCAGGGGTGACAGGTGCAAGCTGTCCCTAGTGAAGCATCGTGGCTTGTCGAGCATGTCATCCCAGGCTGACAGGCATTGGACCCCCTTTGAATGACACCAATACATAAGCCAATTGTTGAAATTGATCATCTTGTCTTCATATTGTGACATCATTCTTGGTGAGGGTAAGATGCTACTCAAGGTCAGGGTCATACCAGCCTGGGCCACATGCTCAGAGAGCTCCTCTATGTCTCTTTTCATGTAGTCCAGGGAGGTACATCTCAGGTCATTCACACCAGCATGGACAATGACTGAGTCATATTTGTACTTGCCTTGGAGTGACCTGAGTGCTTGTTTTATGTGGCAGATCCTAGCGCCCGACAGGCAACTCACCATGACCTTCTCCTTGTTCAGCCTGGTGAGCGGGACGTCAGTGTGCCTGACGATAGAGTCACCTATTACAAGTGTATCAGGTGTGTTGTTTAGCCTTAAGGGCTGTGACTGTTCAGCACACTGGCTTTGTGAGCTATGTGTTGCACGTGTTTTGTTTTGGGGTAGCGATTGCTTGAGTGTCTGCTTTGGAGGTCTCTGCTGCTTAGGCAGATTTTTATTTAGTGCCTCCAAGTATGTTTTTGTGTGTTTATGTGTTTGGTTTGCTGTCATGGTAGGTAGGTCTATGTGAGACTGGAATTGTAGTGAGCATGGTTTCCTTCTGCTCCTGACTGGTTACACCAGTACTGAGTTGAAGGAGCTTAGCCTCCAGTTTGGCTATATGGTTGCATCTCTCACAATCCCAGCTCAGAAGGGCAGAGTCCCGCCTCTCCTCCCACAAGAGTGCAGACCACGGACCCTCTTAATGTCTAAAGCCCAAGTGCTTAAACTAAAAGGCTTACAATGAGTTACACCAAGCAGTAGTAAATACAATTGAGTACTTTTAAAATGACGCAAAAGCAAAAGTGCTCAAATTATACAAACAAACCTATATTCAGCAGGCCTGGATCTAGTCTATGCTACAGCAAACAAGGTGTACCAATTTCAGTAAGAAGCAGTTCAAATATGCAGCACTATAAGCCTTTAACCAGAAATTCCCAGCTCAGAAGGGCAGAGTCCAGCCTCTCCTCCCACAGACCCTCTTAATGTAAAATAACTGGCCTGTAGCCCAAGTGCTTAAACCAGAATTAATACACTTTTAGAATAACAGACACTGAGCCCTCAATCAGCAGTTCCCAACTTAGAAGGATGTAAGCTACCTGTTCTGCCACTACAGTGCAGACCACAAACCTTCTTAATGTAAAACAACTGGTCTAAAGCCCAAGTGCTTCAACTAAAAAGCTTATAATGAGTTACACCAAGCAGTAATAACTACAATTGAGTACTTTTAAGATGATACAAAAGCAAAATAAAGTATGAAGAAACACAAATACAGTAAAAGCAGATAACATTTTTTTTTTTTAGGCAATGTAAACATTGCTAGATAGCCTCAGACACACACCCTTCCTTAGCTGTGCTTAGCTAAGGGCAAACATAGGCCACATAGCTCCAATAAGCTTACATCATGCATGACACTCCCCCTTATGAGGTCATCTACCTCTTATACGTATACAATGGTGTTGCTGCACCTACACGGTTGGGTGCAAGCTAACGCTGAGAGGAAATCTGTTATTCAGTATCAATCCCCTCATTTGCATACAACAGATTGCTAATTCATAGTTACCACACTCACACTGAGCCTCTCCCCTTAGCAACCACGATTCCCTGGTATTGTTGTCTTATGCATGTCATTGACTATTATGACAAAATGCTGATTTGGGTTTAAAAGCTTATTTCCAACTTTTTTTTTCTTATTTTCAGGCCAATCACATTTGCACACCACTGCCCTATGCTTAAACGGCCGTGATCGACCAAAAAAAAAACTTGTTATTTATAAAATTGCAACTATTTTTCATGCCAATGGCCATATATTTGGCCATTGGCATGCCTACTACATTGAATACATGCTTTCTTTCGAGCTGTCATGCCTCCGTTTTGTAATTTGTAGAAATGTATTCGGTTAGTAATCGAATACATTTCTGCAGGTTACACTATTCCTGTACAAATGCCTGCCTGCTTCCTGGATCGCTAATTCATTTCATTTGCATGGTTTTCATCAGCAAATGAGGTAATTAGCATATAGCAGTGGTGTCCATGCAGGAAAAGTGTAGGAACTTTCATGCACGTCCCAGGAGTTTGTTCCTGGATCACTCATCGGCCATATTGCGTGTAGCAGCTCTCTCACTATTCCTGAACTTTGTGCTGAGCTTGATGAATCTGGGGGAATATCAGTTATCATTCATGTTTATTTTTAGGAAATTTTTGATCTCTTTAGCATACCAATCCTTGAATCCTTTTATTTTAATAATTTGTGCTGATAATCTCCTTTGATGAATTAGATTGTCAGTTTTTAAAATAATATTAAAGATTATAGCATTATGGTCTGATAATGGGCATGAAACTATTGAAACTTCTCTGATATGTCATAACAGATTTCTTGAGACAAAATTTTTATCACTATTTGTTTATGTTCCATAACTATATGAATAATGAGTAAATTGAAGTTTGTTTTCCTTAGCTCATATCTATCTATCTATCTATCTATCTATCTATCTATCTATCTATCTATCTATCTATCTATCTGTCTGTCTGTCTATCTATCTATCTACTTTAAATTTGATTCTTAGCTTTCTATCTGCAGTGGAATCTTTGTCTGATAAAATACAATTAAGATCACCAGCCATTATGACTTCATCTTTCATGTAATGGGCTATAGTATTTAAGTAATTTTTTGCATTGTTAGCTCCAACCCCTTGAATCAAATAAAAGTACACAAATGTAGATAGCTTTTTGTTCCACTCAATTATAGCAATGTTTAACATACCATTTTTTATCACTGTAGGTATATTTTACTTCAGGCATTACTAGTGAGTTCTTCCATAAAATGAGGGTCCTCTTCTTTTAGCTTGAAAGCCAGAACCTGCTAAAAATTACATATTTATTAAGTAAATGTGTTTCCTGTAGAATTACTATTTGAGCTTTATGTAATTGCAAGTATTTAACAGACTGTCCCTCTTTACTGGATTATTCAATCCATTAATATTAATATACATGCATTTGAAATAATGTATTTATATATGAGAGAAAAACACAGGTATGATGAAATTGCATTCATGTACAGAACTTAGTATATACTTTATATATAACAATCTGAATGAAAAATGAAATAAATAATAATAAAATAAATAAAATAAAATAAAATAAAATAAAATAAATAAAATGAAATCTTTAGCTATGGACAAAACTTTTGAAACAAATAAAAAATTACTTAATGATATAACCATAAAATATTCTAGAATTTAATAATGTATTCCTAGTTTGTTGAAAAAAACAAACAAACTACCTCTCAAACTTTCCTGTAGACTAACAAAGCTTAGCTCATGGTTCTGATTCATATGGATGTGTCTAATTTTTTAGTATCCATCATCTTAAAAAAAGCCCTTCAGTGAGTTATTATGAATATGAAACAGGTGTTCAGAATCTTTATTATAATTTGACCAAAGTGAATACCTCTACAGTCACCATTCTCTGTAACTTACATTATCTCCCTGCTATATTATTGGGTGGAAGTCAGTTGTTATTTTCATATTTATTAATTTATAGGTCAGCTGATTTTATATTTTTTTCTATTTTATTAACTATGTGTAAAGTTGTACATAGGATCAAAACTTCATAAATTAGTAGCAGGCAAACTGTCTATGTAGATCATTCCAAGCCCTGCCAATTGCACCATTGGAGAATCAAACCCTGAACCATGTGGCTATAAGATGAACACCTTAACCACTATTTCAAATTTCCTTCTTTGGAGACATACTTACTCACTTTAACTATATACATATTTACTTATTCTGATCTGTTTTTATTTCTGTTTGTATACTATGTCTTGTACTATTACTATATTCCTAGGTTTTATATTTTAGCTATAATCCTACTGTAGAGTGTCATATAATAGAACATTTATATTTACCCTTATATATATGATACTCTTTATTATAGTACTACTATTAGAAACAATCCTATTTTCCTTAAATGTTATAACTAATAGTATTTGAACAAACAACTGAAAAATCTTCCTTTTTAAGATTCAAACTGTCCATAATAAATTGTAATGAGATATTAAGTTTTGTCATCATTAAAAAGAGACAATAATAGATAAACACAATCCTAATTTTTTTATCAGAAGTGTAATTTGATAGGCTAGTATATAATGTATCCTTTTGGTATACTGCAAGCATTCAGAACTATTTAATAACTGACAGTGGATTGGAATGCAATTATATGTCTGCCATGTGATCCAGGAACAGCCTGCAGAGGTGTGCACGAGCGCTCCTGCACTAATACTGCCCAGACTAAGCCCTGGTATGCAAATCACCCCATTTTCAGGAGAAATCTATGCAAATGAGGTCATATTGCAATCCAGGAAGCTTGCAACAGTCAGTGCAGGACTACTGCTATCTGCCAAAATGTACTCGGTTAGTAACCGAGTACATTTCTTCAAAATCCAAAATGGAGCTGTGACAGCCCCAAGTATAAGGCCACTGGCACTGCAAACCAAAAAAAAAATAAATACAAAAATCAACTGTTATTCATTTTTTTTAGCCGATTGCGGCTGTTTAAGTGTAGGGCAGCAGCGCTCAAAGGAGATCTGGGAAAACAATAAAATAAACCTAAAATAAGCAGTCTAACTAAAATCACTATTCTGCCATGCAAGTCAATGGCAGGCAGAAGACAACCTGGCCAGTGAGTAGTGGTTGCTAAGGGAGGAGGCTCAGTGTGAGACATGTAATTATGCATTAGCAGGCAATCCTATGCAAATGAGGGGAAGGATAATGAATCCCAGTCAACCCCAGCATGTGAGTCAGGTCCCAACAGTGTAAGAGTAGGAACAGCTTGGTGCAAGCCTAGGAGGTAGGTGACATCATTGGTGTGTGTGTCAGGCATACTGTAAGCAGATTGGAGCCCTGTGGCTTAGGTATGCTCCTAGCTAAGCACAGCTAAGCTAGGGGGTGTGTCGAAACTTGCTTAGCACTCTTTACAAAGCCTAAGCGGGTGTTCGCGTCGCGGGTTTTACAGGAAGGAAAAAGAAGTAAAACCAGGAAATAGCAGCAGTGTGCACATTTGAGCACTCTGTTTGTGTGGTGCACCGCAGGCTTAAACAGGAAAGCAATGGGAAGGGAGAACAGCAGTAGGAAGGTAATCAAGGAAAACTAGCTTAGCTGGCAGGTGAAATGTATCAAAATCAGCCAATTACAAAGGCAGCAGACCAGCCCAACCCAGAACACCACTATAAACTAAGCAAATACCTTCCGCTCTGGTTTTTACCACACTCTACACCACCGGTGTATACAAGTGGGGACATTTTAACAAACAAACCTACAAAATGAGAAGGACTGCAGCGGGCAACATAGAACAACATGTGCAAGAGGCTGAGGGTGGTGAGGATGTGAATGCTGCTGATCAACCCACAGTGAGGAGATGGAGAAGAGTGTACAGACCCAGGGTAACCTACCAGGGGCTACATGAGCTGGAGATAGTGGAGTGCTATAGGGTGGACAGAGACCTCCTACAGCAAATTGTTGAGCTGTGCTGGCCACACCTGACACATCAAACTGACCGAGGGGAACTCATCCCAGTGGATACTAAGGTATGTGTAGGCCTAAGAATACTTGCCACAGGTACCTCCCAAAGCTCAACTGGGGATATCATGGGGATCTTACAGGCATCAGCATCCAGAGTATTCCACCAGTTCCTGCATGCCATGTCAGCACATGCCAGTGAGCACATAAATTTCTTTAACACCCGTGAGGTGTTGACCTTCAATATGCATCTCTTCCACCAAATAGTAGATTACCCTGCAGTAGTGGGTGCTATAGACTGCACGCACATATGCATCAGAGCATCACCTGGTGGTCAGGGTAGTGCCTACATCAACTGCAGGGGCATCCCCTCCATCAACTGCCAGGTCGTATGTGATGCCCAGGGCATTATAACGAATGTGTATGCTGGCTGCCCTGGAAGCTATGATGATTCCCACATATGGCATCTGACGCAGCTGTACCAGAGATTTGCTAATGAGGACATCCCCTAAGGCGACCTAATGGGGGATACTGGTTATATACTGGAGCCGTGGCTGATGACACCCATCAGAAATGCACACACACCTGAACAAGAATGCCATAATGAGGCACATGAACAGACCAGACTTATAATAGAGCATGTATTTGGAATGCTCAGGTCACGGTTCTGGTGTCTGGACACATCTGGTGGAGCCTTGCAGTACTCACCAGTTACATGTACCGAAATTGTTATGGTATGTGCTATGCTACACAATATTATCCTGTGGAAACAGCTGCAGCAGGAACAGCATGGGGCAGGGCCAAACAGCCCCCCACCAATGCCAAGGCCTGCACAGGCACAGAGTGACTTGGAGGAGGAACAACCTGAGCCTGCCCCAGTAAGCAGATGGAGATGTGCCCAGTATGCCAAGGTTGCGGCAAAGAGACAATGCATAGCACATACACTGACACAGTAGGGACCCAGGAAATGACACCTCTCTCTGACTCGCACATACAGTAAAAGGGATGCCAAACATGATACTACCTGTGCTCAACCATGTATAGGGAGTGTACTATGTGCATCCGACACAGGCAGCCCTCCAGCACCATCCGCAAATTTAGCATAAGCTCAGGGTAAGTCAATCAACCTGCCAATTGCCGAATGAAGTAGAATGTGTCGTTACCTGTATCTATGGTATGGATGTGAGCATGCATGGGAATTGGGCAGCTGAATGTTATGGCAGCAGACAGTAGACAACCCTAGTGGCACCATGACATCTGTAACACATACTGGAGGTGCCATAGTAGCCAGTACTACACAGGGTGACAAAACCCACTGCAGGAAATGTGCTGACTGACATGTGTGTCCATATGACCCAAACATGCCAGTCAGGATGGTTCACAAACCCAACAACAGTCTCAGCCAGCAGGACAGGTGTAGACAAACCCAAACAGAGCCTGTGCCATGGCCCTTGAATGATGGCTATGGTTCACCTCCCCCCACAGGCCTACACAGACAGAATACAGCAGGGCAGGCAGTGGGATGTTAGTTCTGAAGGGTAGGAGGTCAGACAATAATATGTAGGGCAATCAAAGCCATGATCTGTAGTACAGTGTTATGCCTCTAGTCAGCATGATGGTTAACAACACAGAATGAAATGGAGTACCTGACATACCAGTACAGTCATAGCAAATGGGTACAAGTGTCACGTATGCTCCCCACATCCTACATAGTAATGTAATAACAGTCAGGTGTGCCCCCCAACCCTGTGTAGAAATGTAGAAATAGACCGGTGTGCCCCCTTATGTAGCAAAGTAATTACTGTCAGGTGTGCCCACCCATCTTGTGTAGAAATGTAGAAATAGTCAGGTGAGCCCCCACCCTATGTAGTAAGGTAATAACAGTCAGGTTTGCCCCCCAAACCTGTGTAGAACTGTAGAAATAGACCAGTGTTCCCCACCTATGTTGTAATGTAATAACAGTCAGGTGTGCCCCCCATCCTGTGTAGAAATGTAGAAATAGTTGGCTGAGCCCCCCCCCCATCCTATGCAGAAATGTAGGAACAGTCAATGCCAAATGCTTGATGGATACCCTGCAGAAACAGCATGCCACCTGTCAGTGCACAACATCAAGGTCAACACTGCAGTACAAACTACCTGGACTTGATCCATGCATTAAATACAGAACGCCATACTGGGCATGCTCACACACTTAAAGAAATGAAGGCAATGTCAGTCAACAACATACTGAAAGGTCGTACTGGGCATGCTCACACACAAAAACAAGAAGGTCATGTCTGCAAACACCAGTGGACCAGACATATCTGGCAGTTGCAGTTGTTAGTGCAGACACTTGTCAGTATGCACCATGCATGCCTTGCACACACAGTGGAAAGGAATGCAGACATATATGTAAGGGCAACACACTATAATAAGCCAAAGGTAGATGTACATAGATGTGTGGAAGAGGGTGACTGTGACATGGAGCCATCCAGGCCTGTCCCACCCAGCACACAGCCAAAGGGCCCCAAACACATGAGGTTCAGATGTCACTCACTGCAGATACTAGCCACCAGCATCTGTTAGCATTACAGACTATTGGTGCACGTGCCAGCTGTGAAACATGACTGTACAAGGAAGTAGTCATCTAGCAGCTGTATACATGTACCTGTGAAATATGACCCTGTGTGTGCCCACATGTGGCATGTCAACCTCTAGATGAATGGGTTATGGCCCATGCACACACACTGGCCTCCCGATAGCACCACTATGATAAGCCTGCTGAAGTCATCCACTGTGAAATACACCCTTGGGAGAATTGCAGCCCAGTAATCTTCATGGTGCATACCATAACTTTGTATTGCTATAGTATGATAAAATAATTAGGTAGGAGTTCTATTCCCAGACATGGCAACTGTTTGTGTGTGTGTCTGTGTAGAGAACAATGCTTTTTAGGGTAGTCACACTCAATACATTTCAAATGCCCTACTTTGGCAATCCTGCTGATATCAGTCATTTTGAAATACACCTTTGGGGAAAAAATTGTCCAGCATTTCACATGGTGTGTCCTACAACAGCTCCATGCTGTAGTGTAATGTCGACGTCCGTTAATGGTTCTATACCCACCCATGTCAGTTGTGGACGTTTTGTGTGTGTGTCACTGTCTGTGTAGGGAGCAATGCATTTTAGCCTAGCCACATTCACTACAAGTCAGATGTCCTACTTTGTAAATCCTGCTAATGTCATCCAATGTGATATACACCTTTGGGGAAGATGTACTCTAGTAATCTCTGTAATAAACTAGTTAGGTAGGGATTCTACTCCCAGATGTGACAGGTGTGTGTGTGTGTGTGTGTGTGTGTGTGTGTGTTTGTGTGTGTGCGTGTGCGTCTGTGTCTGTGTGTGTGTGTGTGTGTGTGTGTGTGTGTGTGTGTGTCTATGTCTATGTGTCTGTGTGTGTAGTATATTTCACAATGTCCACCATACAAGGATAACAGATGTGAAATAGCCAAGAGGCTGGCGTGCAAATCCATACCCATATATGACATCAAGGCCAGGCAATCACAGTTAATAACCCCACACTCTCAACTCATGTCCCACACACACATGCCTAGGCAACAGCCAATATGGGCTACAGAGGGCATGGCACCCTGTCCATCTGTCCAATAGGCATGTATATACAGTTAGTGCACATTCCGCATGTTCCTGCAACACCACACATGTGAACCACAAAAGACATACCATGCCTGAAAACATGCCGTGTATGGACAGATGCCACTGACACCAAGGAATGCTGTTAGCATGCTATCAATGTAGGTGCAGGTTAAACCTGCTATCCATTACCAGTTCCCAAGACTGGCACATCTGCTGATAATCTGTGTATACAACATGGGCCAGACACCCCAGGTATGGTTCCACATGTCATTGTACATGCATGTGGGAGGTGTGCACATCCTAGACAATGTCCATATCATGGACTAAGGAACACATACAAGGCAAGTGATGCACAGCATTTGCCAGACACAATAGTCACCCAGGTGACTGGATGGGGGGATACAATACCCACCAGTGTGGGCAAATGCAGAAACCACAGACCTGAGCCACAATGCTGACCATCATCATGTGGCCTGATGCCAAGGTATACCCATCACCTAGCCTTGTATAGCTGTCTGGCACAGTTGGCACCTCACACCCGTGCAGAAATGCACCCATGCATGTCAATACTGGCAATTTGTGTGTTTGTGTGTGTGTTGTGTGATGCATATGATCACATCCACACTCACTACAACCCCCACTGGCATACTGAAGCATGCTGTCTAATGTCAGACACCTCTCCATGCTGTCTGATGTCAGACACCTCCCCAAACCCTTTGCCCATATCACTTCTGGATGGCCCCTGTGGTGCATGTGATACCTGCTTAGTATTATGTTATGGCAATCTCACTAGTGATGGGTTGTATTCCTGGCCCTGCCAAGTGTGTCAATGTGTGTGCTTCCTTGTGAGAATGTAGCTGTGTTGATGTTGGCAACTATACATGTGGACAGACACATGTACTACACCTACCGTATAGCTACCATATCCCTGTTGTAGATGTCACTCACCATCACATATACCTTCTGAGGGCTCCACAACATGTAACCTATGTGGCGCATACAATAACTGCATAGAAATGGGATAGCACAACACAGTTGGCAGGGGCTTGATACCCTTTGCTTGTAGGTGTGTGATGCAAACATGCTTAGGTTTTACACTCCATCCCCACCCTGACATATATTTGCCTCTGTCTGCCTCTCTCACTCCCTCTCTGGTGGATGTAGAGACCTACACCTGCTTTGCTTAGGCAGCAGCATGTGTATTTTCAGTGATGCACATGATCAGCTGATGGCCTTCTGCAAGAATTGCAGCCCTCCCCTAGCTGATTGCATGTGGAACACCTGTGGTAACATTCCCATTGCCAATTGCATGGGAAAACACTCCAATATCTAGGAACAACATGTTGGTGTTGGCCCTTTTCATTCACTGTGAGCCGTAACTAGATCTGTTGTTTGACAAACAGCATCTCAGATGGATTGGGGAATTAACTCTAACAAAATACACTGTGGAAACAGGGCAGCACACAAGAGGGGGATTTGCCTGACCTAACTACAGATTGTAAGCGCTGCTATACTGCATGTGAAGTAATGTTGGTTTAACAATGTGTGTGTGGATATGGCTGTCCTACATGTATTAATACCTACCATGTCAGTTCTATGTTTATGAGGAATCTGCACCTGCAGGGTCATCTGCAGACTGGGCAGTGCGTTGTGCCCTTGGTTTCATGTGTTACCCACAGTGCATGTATCTGTGAACTTCAGAAGTTAGTGTGAGGATTGCAGTCTGTAGATGGTGAAATGTGTGACAGTTACTGACTTCATATCCCTCATAGGACACATGTTGCAACAAACCCTGTTACAACAGAAAATGTATGAGGTTATCACAGCAAAATGTCAATATTGGCCCTGTATATGTGCTTCCAGCCACAACTCTGTCAGCCTTTGTTCATATGTTGTGTATTAAGAGGTGCGTATGTGCTGTACACCATCATTAGTGTCATCATGTTTGATAGAAAGCCAGTGAGATATCAGAATGCTACACATGTTATGAACAGTAGGGGTTACATTTGACGACATAACCAGGACATTTTGTGGTCGTTTGTACAGTACTAAGGTCTGTGAACCTATGATGAATGTCGACAGTATGTGTATTGTTAATTTGTTCTTTAGCCTGTGTACAGACTTTGGTAGATGTCATTGTTATAGGACCCATCCTATCTGATGTTACATGCTGCTCCACTGTATGTTAATGTATTAGCTTACATGTATGAAGGGCCATACACACACATGTCTCATACCACAGACAGCCAGCAGACCAAACTGTGTAATAGCCCAGTATATGTAGGGTTAGTCTGTGAGTGGCACATATGAGGAAGATGTTGAACAAATAGTATTTACACTCTACATTTATGCTAGCTTACCATATGTCACTGTGGCTGTGTTCATATTGGTTGTGGTTATGCACTTTTACACAGATGTATCTTACCCTGTGCTGTGACATGCCTGCAGAGCCTGCTATATGCAGGTACATGTGCATTCGCCCATAGGAGATGTAGGCCAGTGTTGAGCCAGTCTGCCTGCAGCCTGCACAGTGCATTGTTACATGCCTAGCAGCTTAGTGTACTTACCCAGTGAGATGTCATGTGCAGATACTTGCCGGGTGTACTGCTGCTGGGCTTCCCTTAACAGTCATGTATATCAGGCAGAGCAGTGGGATGCTGTACAGATGTATGTCAATATCTAGTGGGTAGTACGTGGCCATGGCACCCCTGTACTAGCGTTTATTATGTGTCAGGCCAGACAGGGGTGTGTGAATGCACAACCTATGGTGGCATATGTATACCAGTCTTTATGTGTTATATCCATCTACATGGCTGTTAACATCTATATTGTCATGCATGGTACACATGTTTTGCACTAAGGCGTTCTGTGAATACCTCTGAACTTTCAAAATGTCCACATATATATTGGCCAATATCTGTGCTGCAGTCCACAGGGGCATTATGTGCTAGCAGTGGTACTTTACTATGATGTCCTTAGGATGTCTGTCAGTAGCTGATGGCACACATGTGGAAAGCAGATGTGACCTCCCACACACAACATGTCTGTGACGACAATCCCAATTGCAGTAGCAATAGTTTACTAATATACCTGCTATACATACCTGACATCCACTTGCACTATGACATTGGGACTATAGGGGCTGGGGTAGGACTACACTCTGTGTCCAGGACATATGGTGAAAATATCTGTACATATAATAATCCAGATATCTATATATATATATATATATATATATATATATATATATATATATATATATATGCTTACACATGTACATATCGACATATATAGATGGGTATATATATGTACGTAGACATACATATACACACCCAGATACATACATATACAGAGCAATATTTGTCTACACATATACAGATAGTGATGCATATGCACATATATGTATGGATATTTACAGATATATAGACAGTAGTAGATATATCGGAATAGATATGTATGCACATATAGTTTTATATATATATATATATATATATATATATATATATATATATATATATACCAACATAACTAGGCATACCTGTACACATAGGACGTGTATGCATATATAGCTATATACACATAATACACATATATGTATATGTACATATACATATACCTATATATACACATATGTATAGATACATATATGTATAGATATGTATACATATGTACATACAAAGAGATGTACACATGGCCATACATATGTAGCACTATACAGATGTGTATACAGACTTATGTATGTGCATTCCTGTGCATGTACATGTAGACATCTATACACCTATGATAAGTATACAACCATATACCTATCATGAGTAAACGTCACAGTTGTGTATAACCTCCCACATGTATCCCATCGTATGTATCTGCTATGTGTACATTATGATAAAACAACATATGAGATGCAACAGTCATATTAATGACAAGGACTACACAATCTAGGAAGTAAAAGCAATTTTTCAATACCACTCAATATGTGTAATGACAGCTATATTGGTAATGCAACAATTGTCACCATAGCGGTCATGGTATAGGGGTTAAGTGTTGTGACTTCAGTATAAAGGGTCCCAAGTTCAAAACCTGCAAGGTCTGCTCAATTTGTTGCTGGGCAGAACAAGGTCTGTTGGATACAGAGTGGTTAAGGCAGTGTTTGTGCAATGTAAGCCACATATGTTAGTATCACAACATTGCTAGGTAGGAGTCTAATCCCAGTGTTGGCAAGTAAGAGTGTGCATGTATGTGGATGGGTCTACATCAGGTTGCAGGGTATGCACATCTCAGCGGGCCACCTGTCCATGTGGCACAAGCAATACCCAGAATAGTAACCTGTGAAATGTGTTCAACTGTACCCCAGATATGTCACTGCCATGGTGTCACCACAATGACATACCCTGTTATGCAGTATGACTGCAGACTATCCTCGTGCTGACACATGTATACCTACAACACACTTGCATATCATTTTAGAGACCACAACCAAGCAGTGTTACTAACAGCTAGAAGGCATAATTGTTGAATGGCTACACTACCTGCCAAATATGCCTCACACTCTACTCCCTACAACATGTTACACTGCAGGACTGTGGTACACTGGTGTACAATCACGATGTGCATCAGAACCAGATCAGCCTGTCCCTGCATCGATGGTATGGATGACAGGGATGGGGCACAGGTATCATCATATGCAAAGCGTGTGATGTTGGTCTGATAGAGGCCGAGGGTAGGCCATACATTTGACAACATGTGTGTGGGTGAGGGGAGTACTCTGGGGAGCTGGCTGAGGTGATGTGGTGTGTGTAAGTATGAGGTTGCCCTTGGTGTGTTTACATAGTGTGTGGGTATGCATGCACACAGTTCTGCCTTGTGACTGCCCTACACAGGTGTTTATGAACAGTTGCAGACCATACCTGCTGGGGTGTGCAGTTCCCTGCCTTCAGCCAAGGACACATGGACTGTGCCAACCAGGGGTTCCACGGGCATGTGCAGGTTCAGGCATCAAAGTGCTACTCTCACCTGCTGATGACATTTGTCCTCTGGTACCACGTCCCTCCTGGGACTAGTCAGGACCATGTGCATGTGACCTGCTGTGGTGTCAATTGCACTACTGTGGCTGCTACTGCCACTACAGGAGCCCCTTGGTGTCCTAGCACGCCCAAGTTAACTGCCAGCTGTTGCTGTGGCTGGCCCATGTCCACATGGGCATCGCCACATCCCACCACTTGTTGAAGCATGGACACACCATGGCTGATGAGGGCCATCATCTCATCATGCCATCTATCTGCTTGCTCGGTAGAAGCACGGATGGCACCCAACAGTTCACGGATGTTGTTGTTTACAGATGTGAGAGCAGCCCTCTGCAGCCTAAGGCCTTGTCTGCTGTAACTCCTAATATGTGCCTGCACCACCATTACAGCCTGGAACATGCTTCTGCTGGTTGCAGCTATGATGCCTATGCCAGGGGCATGACGTCCAGTGCCCCTACCACGAGTACCCTGGGACATCCACCTATGTGTCAGCTTGCTGGACATCTGGTTATGCTCACTGCAACTGGGCACATTAGGCATGGGTACCACACTTTCCTGTGCACTGCTGCTAAACACCAGTTGTCCCTCTGCTATGGCCACTGGTGATGGGGTGGTATAGGCACTGTAACTGTGTGCGGGGATGGGCTGGCTAATAGGGGGATGTCAAATGTTGGCGTAGTGTTGGCCCCTGACAACCCCCACCTGTGCCTCAACATTATCATCATCACTGGTGTCTGTATGGACACCTACATCAGATTGGATGCAGGAGTGACCCTGCCCCACCTCTCCACATGTGGGGGAAAACAATAACTGCACTTTAAAACACATACAATATTGCTTAACAGTACACAAGCACACACACACACACACACACACACACACACACACACACACACACACACACACACACACACACACACACACACATCTCTATAATACCTACCTGTCCATGGCTTTACAGACAGTCCCACGTATATGTCCATGTGTTACCACATCCTGCATCACACTTGTTAACTTACACACATTGATACCTCCCATTAACATCACAGTCCTCTAAATGCCCATACAAGCGGGCACAACACAAGTCCTGTTGCTACATTACCTGACTGACCTGTGTGTAGTGGAGTAACATGGCCTCAATGCTGTCATTTGGTATGCACACCCTGTATGGCCAAAATGATGTGCATGGCCCCTATATGTGTGAGCTACTATGCTGTACCCATAAAAGCTCCCGCTGGTGGGTCATGTGTATGTAACGCTCAGTATATGCTCCTTCGGCCCATCATGTGTCAGTTGTAATATTTGGATACACTCCCTGGTATTGACTATTACTTCCCCAATGCATCTGTAAAGTGGCATACGTAGGTTGTAGGTGACCTCTCTGCTGACTGAAATATTTAATGTGTACCTGGAGTCTACCTTCCCTCTGGATACCTGTTCCATGCTACATTCCATATTATACTATTTACTATTTACTGTCCTGTGAGTACATGACAGGGGTACAGTTGTTTGAACACCCCACAATCACACATGTGCATACATGACCACACACACATACACACACATGCACACATGCATCATACATTCATCTACTTCCCATCACTTCACCATAGTGACCCTGCAGGCAAACTAACTAACCACCAGGATGCACACATATACACATACAGGTGAGGTTGCACAATGATTGCACACACAGTCCTCCTATTACTCATCTGCCAACATGCAGAACATATGGTACAAAGCAGCATGCCATTTAGCTATACTCACTCCATGCTAGCAATGGTATACATGTGTATGATGCATGTGCTGTGACTAGTTGATGCCCCTTCCCCTGGATACCACTGCAGCCATGTACACAGTATTGCTGTGCACCTGTTCTGCACCCTGCCATGTACTGTGCACCACAACTCACGGGTGTAGAACCAATTGTGGAATGTGTAGTACAGTGTCAGTTATGTCAGCTGTATCTCTCACAGCCCCTATGTGTTCCAGCAACACATACCTGGGATGATATGTGCACTGTTGTCATTGGTGAATGCCTGATGCCTGATTTACAGCTGTCAACATCAACAGACCATGTATGACCACTGCAGAAATGCTTACACCGACAACCATCAGAGCATACCATGGCTATGTGGGGGTGTACACACCTTTATTGATTTTACACACACATCCGTGATCTGCCATGGGACCACAGCACTGCATATCTTAGCAGTACACAAGCCCGGCATGCAACAAATGTCCTGTACTTTCACATGCAGTTTCTGCAGATTTTGTTAGGTGTGTGGCTGCTGACCGCAATGCATACACACCATGTAGGCATATGTGTGCACACCCTTATCATGATGGTTTACCACACCTCTTGTTGTGTGTAGTACAACAGTCACTGCTCATGGCAGGGGTATACCAGCATGGGCCTTCTGCAATTGCCAGTGTATGTTCAGCCTACTCTACCCATGTTTCCCTATTCTGCATGATTGCAAGGTCTACTCATGTGCATATCCCATAGTGTTCATACAATGCCATCACTATTGCAGTGTGGATAGGGTTAAGGCTGTCACAGGTCCTAAACCTGTCGATATGCAGAAAGAGCCATTGCTACCATCCTTAGGATCCCTGCTGCAGTGCACTGGTGTTTCATGCTGAGACCCCCCTCCCTCAGCTTTTATGCAGATGCATAACAGGTAAGCCGTACACATTTGTGTCAGTTTGCAGTGTCCTATACACTGAACACCACATGTTGCAGCCTAGACCCAGCTGATAATGTGGACTACTGTGATGCCGTATGCCATAGTGTGTCTCACCAGCAGTTGGCATTGGCCTACAGGTATATACACTGGTGTTGTACTCTATATGGGTGTTGTTCAGAACATGTCACTACAGCAGGCCATGTCTACAAACAATATGTTACCCCATATGGACACATTCTACAATGACAGTTGTCATGCATGTGTGTGACATACCCTTTCAATACCCCATTATGGTTGCCCCTGTGAGAGCATGCATTTCACAGCAACAATACATGCACATGTACAGCATGCATTCAGAGTAGGAGTGTTAGATGTATGCATGGAATATACCATCACCATTACATGTCCAGTGTGTTGGCATGCATCTACATAAGACATACTCACCAGCTACAGGCTGCTGCCCTGTTGTTACCCTGGAGGGACCTACATAAGTGGGTGAGAGATGCAATGTCAGTGGCCACACCTGTGGCACTGCTACAGGCTGGGTGCAGTACTACCATACATCAACCATAAATTCCAACAATACTACCACATCTGGACATCTGTTTATCCCTACAATGCAGCAAACAATATTTGTATGACATATCAGATATGCATGATCTACCTGTACCACTATGAATATTTACACAACAGTGATCTACTGATGTGCCTTGTGTCCTTACCTGCATGCTCCTCAGCTGGTGTGTGGGTGACACCCACCTCCACAAAGGGGTCCAGTGGTTGGCGTTCTGGATGGGCAGGTGCCACGAGGCTGGCCAGGAGCTCCTCCACATGTGTGTGGGGGGAATGGATGGCATGGCCCCCCAGTGGCGAGGTGATCCGCCCGGACTGCGGCAGCACGCTGATGGGCATTGCATAGCAGGTCATTGCAATGATGCAGAACCTGCTTATAACTGCGGTTATGCAGGCCGACATCATTGACCCTGTGGACTAGATTGTTCCACAGGGCGGTCTGCTCCTGCTGGTCATGGGCTGTCCTGCCAAAGAGAACCTGGTAGTGCTGAACCAGGTGGTTGATAATGACCTCATTCTCCTCCACTGAGTACATGGGCAACCAGATGTGTGACATCTTGCCTGAAAGACATGAAGATGGAAACAGGCCTGAGCAACTCATATGGCAAGGTTACCACAGTTTGTAATAAACATCTCTGTCATCCCACCACCATATCAGCTTCACCAGACTGCACACACAACTCATTAGGTATGGCTACAGCTTAACTACCATTTGGACAGATTGTGTATTGGACCACACCTTCTGCTATGTGATTGTAGCCATGTCTCCTGTGTGGACACTAACATTGCTGGCCTGTTACAGAATATTCACTTGCATGCCATTGTCAGGGCCACTATGGTTACATATATGCCAGTGGTATGGCTGCTCTGAGATTGCTGCACATCTGATAGTCTGTATTATTAGGGGGATCTATGCATGCTGTTGGACATGTACCAGGATTGTGTAGACTATTACTACCAGCAAATGTTGTATAACAGTGACACAATAACATGTATATGTTCCATTGGCTAGCTGATCCACCTCCACACACCCATCTGACCAGGATACCTAGCCACATCACATGTGTGTGCCACCCTGTGGCCTCCTTGTGTACAGTTACAGCAATACCATCAGGTGGAAGCACCCAGGGCATATTGACCCCCCCCCCCCGGGCACACACCAACATGTTCCTGTCACCTGAGCTCAGGTCTAGAGTCTGTTCCATACCAGGCTCCACAGACACATGAGGGATGCGCTGCATCAGTCTGAGGTACCCAGTACACATTCACATGGTCAACATACTCCTCTTGCTCAGCTGCCAGACCTGGCACCTTCAAGATGTGGACTGCTTTTGTGAGTAGCAGTTGGTGAGAGGCTTGTTCCCATTGTGCCCATCGTGGGAACCATGGGGCATCCACATCACAGACCACACACACTAGCCACGGTGTTTACCCACCACATGTGTCACAAACCACCCCTGTAGACTGTCCTCTAGATCTACTAACCCTGACCACCTCCACATGTGTATCTGCCATACTTCCCC